>NW_007019454.1:6782-34216 GCF_000164805.1 Carlito syrichta
TAGAAAGATGCCAAGGTATTTCATTTTTTTGTGGCTATTGTGAATGGAATTGTGCTTTTTATTTGGGTTTATGTTTGTTTATTATTTGTGTAAAGAAATGCAATTGTCTTTTGCACATTTATTTTGTATCTTGAGATTTTGCCAAGGCCTTTATCAGTGTAAGGAGGTTTTTGACAGATCTCTTGGGTTTCAAGGTACACAATCATATCATCTGCAAAGAGAGATAATTTGACTTCCTCTTTTCCTATTTGGATACCCCTAATTTCCCTCCCTTCTCTGATTGCTCGAGCCAGGACTTCAATACTATGTTGAATAGGAAGGGTGATAGTGGTCTTCCTTGTCAGGTTCCAGTTTTCAGGGGAAATGGTTCCAACTTTTGTCCGTTTAGGAATATGCTGGCTGTGGGTTTCTCGTAGATGGCTTTTACTTTTTTGAGGTATGTTTCCTGTATGCCTAGATGTTCGAGGGTTTTTATCAAGAAGGGGTGCTGGATTTTATCAAAAGCTTTTTCTGCATCTAATGATATAATCATGTGGTTTTAATTTTGACATCTGTTGATTACATTTATGGTTTTACGAAAGTTGAACCAGCCTTGTATCTCAGGAATGAAGCCTACTTGGTCATGATGGATGATTTTTGAGATGTGTTACTGAATCTGGTTTGCTAGGATCTTGTTGAGAATTTTAGCATCTATGTTCATCAAAGATATTGGCCTGTAGTTCCCTTTCTTTGTTGGATCTTTACCTGACTTGGGTATCAATGTGATGTTGGCTTCATAAAATGATTTGGGGAGCATTCCATCTTTTTCAATTGCCTGGAATACCTTCAGTAAGATTGCTATCAGCTCCTCCTTAAATGTCTTGTAGAATTCTGCTGGAAAGCCATCTGGTCCAGGGCTTTTCTTTTGTAGGAAGTTTTCTTATTACGTAGTCGATTTCCTTGGTTTTTATTAGTCTATTTATGGTCTCAATTTCTTCTTGTTCCAACTTAGGTAGGTTGTGTGATGTCAGAAAGTTCTCCATTTCCTTAAAGTTTTCAAGTTCTTTTCTATACAAGTGTACGTAGTAGTCTCTAATGATCTTTTGTATTTCTTCAAGGTCAGTTGTGACTTCATCTTTTGTGTTTCTGATTGTGCTTGTTTGGTTTTTTTCTCGTTTTGTCTTGGTCAGTCTAGTTAGGGGACCATCGATCTTGTTTATTCTTTCGAAGAACAAGCTTTTTGTTTCATTGATTTTTTTCTATTATCTTTTTGTCTTCTATGTCCTGGATTTGGGCTTTTATTTTGGTGATCTGGATTCTTCTGCTGAAATTAGGGTTTTTGTGGTCTTGCTTTTCCAGCTTCTTTAGGGTGGCTTATCAGGTTGTTAATTTGTGTTCCTTCCATTTTTCTCATGTGTGTTTGTAGGGATACAAATTCCCCTCTTATTACAGCTTTTAAGGCGTCCCAGAGATTTTGGTAAGATGTTTCTTCATTTTCATTTGTTTCCAGGTATCTTTTGATTTCTGTTTTGATTTCATCATTGCCCCAGGAGTTGTTTAGCATCATGCTGTTTAGTGTCCATGTCTTTGTGGGATTTGGGGGGACCTTGATGGTGTCAATGTTTATTTTTATTCCACTGTGGTCCGAGAAGGTGCATGGTAGAATTTCCATCCTTTTAAATTTGCTTATGCTTGATTTGTGTCCAATTATGTGGTCACTCTTAGAATATTTTCCATGCGGCGATGAGTAGAATGTGTATTCTGTGGTCTTTGCATGGAGTGTTCTGTAGGTATCAATTAAGTTCATTTGGTCCAGAGTCTCACTGAGGCTCTGGATCTCCTTGCTGATTTTTTGTCCTGATGATCTGTCTAGGGTTATGAGTGGTGTATTAAAGTTCCCAGATATGATGGTGTTAGGGTCAATGTCTTTCTTTAGTTTTCCTAGAAGTTGCTTTATGAATGTTGGCACACCTTTGTTGGGTGCATATATGTTTAGGACAGATATTTCTTTTTGATGGAGTGAATGCTTTATCATTATGTAGTGGCACACTGTATCTTTTTTAATTTTTGATAGCTTAAATGGTATTTTGTCTGAAATTAGGATTGTGACTCCTCCTTTCTTTTGTGTTCCATTCACCTGAAAATTTGTTTCCCATCCTCTTACTTTGAGTCTGTGTATGTCCTTTCTAGTGAGATGGGTCTCTTGAAGGCAGTATATTGTTGCCTGGTGATATTTTATCCATTTTCTGATTCTATGTCTTTTCAGTGCTGTATTTAGTCCATTCACATTCAGGCTAATTATTGAAATGTGAGAGTTCATCCCTATCGTAGAGTTCTTATAGAGTTGTTGTTCTTCCAGTTGGTTTTTTGTTTTTGTTTTTTTGTCTGTCTTTTGGTTTGGGGGTTGGTTCATGTATATTTTATTCTTTTCCCTGTACTCTTGTGAAGAAAGTTGTTCTTTTTTCCTTTTCTTCTGTGTTTTGTACTTTCTTAAGTGTTTCATGTAGAGGTGATTTGATGGCAGCATAAGTTCTTAGGGATTGGATATCTGGGAAAGATTTTAATTCTCCCTTGCTGATGTAGCTTAACTTGGCCGGGTAAGTTATTCTTGTTGAAATTGTTTATCTTTTAGGACTTTGAAGATAGGGCTCCAAGCTCTCTAGCCTGCAAGGTTTCTGTAGATAAATCTGCTGCTATTCTGATTGGTCTTCCATGGTAGGTGATCTGGCCTTATTCTCTTGCTGCCTTTAGAATCTTTTCTTTTATGCCTGCTTTACTTAGGCAAATTATTATGTGTCTAGGAGTTGGTCTTCTCATTTGTTGTCTTGCAGGGTTCTGTGAATCTCTTGTGTTTGAATTTTTGCATCACTGATTAGATAAGGGAAGTTTTCTTGAATGATCTCATGGAAAGTTTGTTCTAGTGTGGTCTCTGTCTCTCTTTCTGCCTCAGGAATGCCAATTACTCTTAGGTTTGGTCCCTTGAAGTAATTGCTTATCTCCTGAAGGTTTTGTTCTCTTTTTGAGTTTGTTTTATGTGTTTTTAAGAGTTTGGGTTTGTTCCATAGTTTGGTCCTCAAGCTCTGAGATTCTTTCTTCTGTTTGGGTAATTTTGCTTTCCATGCTTATCAGTTTGTTATTTATTTCATTCACAGTATTTTTTATTACTGTTATCTCAAATATCAGCTCCTTCCTAGTTTCTTCTTGTGTCTCCTCAATTCTTGTTAATCTCTCCATTAATGTCTTGATATCTAGGTTTGTAGTTTGAGACCCTTCATTTTGGGTGCTCTTCATTGTTTGCATTCTGAAGTCAGTTTTCTCAGTGTCTTCCCTCCCAGGTGTGTGGGAGAGATCCATACTCTTCTTTTGGTTTTTCATCATTTGTGTAGATTTTTCTCTCTCTCCCCCTTCCTCTCCCCTTCTTTAATTCTGTTTTTGAGGGAAGGTGGGGTTGCTTTTATTTCTCTTCTGCAATATCCTGTTCTTCCTCATGAGGTACTTCTGGCTTTGTTCACTTTTGAGGGTGGAGTGTAGGCTGCAATCTGTACTTTTTGCAGTTTTGAGGTTTAATTGAGAGGGAAGCTATGGTTCAGAATGTATATGCTGATTCTAGCATCCACAAACTGGTGTATGAGCACACTGGAACCTATTTCCCTCTCCTTTACAATCTGTCCATTCAGCAGTATGTAGTCTTGGTTCCTAGATTAAAATGGGGGTCTAAAAGAGGAAAATAATGGAGGAAGGTGGGGTCAATAGGAAATTAGAGAGAGAGAAGAGTGAAAGGGAAAACAGACATACATACCAACTATCAGGTGAGAAAGCGACACAAGGCCAGAAAGAAGTGAAAAAAGACACGTAATAAGATTCCCTAAAGAATACTGATAGCTACACAGAGACAGACCAATATAATCATGAAACAGTGAAAGTCAGAAGGCAAACAACAAATGAGATCAAAATAAACAGTCAAAATGATAAAATCATAAGTAACAGTAAGAGATCAGACTAAAATCACTTCACCTCTGATCTCTCCGGCCTCTCCCCTTTGTTTTTCATTGCAGGTTGCTAGATTTACTCACAGTTTGGATTTGGCTGCCTGGGAGAGTTGCTTTTATCTGATTCAGCTTAGGGGTGGGGCTTTGTCTCCTGTTTAGCAACTGAACTGAGGTGGAGTTTGTTGATAGTTGGGCAGGGCAATGGAAATATCTGCCTGGAGAAAGGCAGAGGCAGATTCTCTTTCATAGATCTCTTTCTCTCTGCTTGTCTGGGTCCCCAAGCTTGGGGTCACGTGTTGAGTGCCTCAGCCAGGATGATCCCAGAGCTCCAGAGCTCCAAAGCTCCAATGAGCAGGCGGTGAGCAGTGAGAGTGGCCCTGGGCCCCCCCCCATGGGGTACTTCAGCCAGGAATTGTACTGGTGTCTCTGAGGGGCAGGTGCCCAGAGCCTCCCTGAGTGACCGGCAGCTTGGTGCTGGGTGCCGGTGAGAGACGATGTAGCCAGGGAGCTAACTGAGAACTGAGACTCCCACACACATGGTGGAACAGCAGCAGCAGGGGTCCGCAATATCCAGACCTGCATGAGACCGAAGATTCCCAGGCTTCAGACCAGCACAGCTGGTGGTGGGCTGGGGGATGCGGGAAGGGAAGTAAGATTCTTTTTGGGAACTCACGTTCAGAGAATCTCACAAGTTCACCTATGCCATTGCCATCTGGTTCCCACTCCCAACCATATAAGTTTAACTTTCTGTGATTTACCTATTTATAACTCCTATCCATGTTTTTATGGGATTATTTGCCCTTCTCATATTAATTTTTAGGAGCTGATTTTATATTCTATGTATTAACCTTTTGTTAATTCTGTATATTCCAATTATCTTCTCCTTGTCTGTATCTTCTATTTATTTATTTGCTTGTTTTTGTTTTGTGGAAGGTTTTTTATTTTGAGACAATGGAGTTTATCAATATTTTCTTTAATTTTTGTGTGCTTTGAATTTCTTTTTTTTTTTTTTAGAGACAAGTTCTCACTATTTTGCCTAGACTGGTCTCAAACTCCTAGGTTCAAGCAATCCTCCTACCTCAACCTTCCAAAGTGCTGGAATTACAGACATGAGTAACTGCACCCAGCCTAAAAGTTTTAAATTGTTGCTTTTATCTTTAGCACTTTAGTCTATCTGGAATATATTTTTGTAAACTAAGATACACCTTTATTTTTTTTCATATTAAAAAAACATATATGTATATATGTCAGTGATAGATGTAGAAAATCAGGTTTTACAAATAATAAGAAAAGGACCATTTGTATACCTAGTCCTGAATTGTACCTCACATCTTCAAAAGAAAAAAGGGTAATGATCAGTTGAATCAGCCCAATTTACTAGTCGTCAATTCCCTCTTATTTGTAGTGTACCCTGCCAAATACCAAATTTGCATTTATGGAGGGTTCTCTTCTCTCCTATTAATCTGTTTGTGTATCCCTGCTCAAGTACTGCCTGACTATCACTTTGGAGGAAGTCTTGACATCTGATAAGGCCAATTCTCCAATAAATACCAAAATATATAGATACCCTTACTGACTTAATTTTCTTATTATGGTGTGATAAAATTAGAAATTAAAAACAAGCAGAAAACTTAAAAATATTTAAAACTACAAAATGCCTAATTCTGACTAATTCATGGCAAAGAAGAAATTATAATAGAATTTATAAAATATTTATATCTGAATGACAGTGACAGCATCACTTATCAAAATTTCTGGGATACAGCTAATTTGTAGCCTCAATGGTACCAATTCTCAATTTTTCTTATTTTCTAATGTATGCACTTAAATGATATGTTCTAATTGAATATGACTGGCACACAGAAACCTATTTAATTTTTTATATCAATCATATAAACTGTTATCTTGCTCAACCTCTCTCTAGTAGGAAGTATGGTTTGCTGTTAGTCTTGGTAAATACCTTCTATTAGGCCAAGGAAATTTCTGTTTATTCCAAATTTGATAAGAATTTGTCTCTTAAAAGTTGAAAAGTTAGAAGCACACCTTTGAACAGTCAAGGATTCTACTTCTCTCCACACTGTGCTGGATGAATGTCCTAGCCAATACAATAAGGCAAGAACAAGAAATGAGAGGTTACAAAAGAAGAGACAAGACTACTATCATTCAGTACTAATTAGCAAATGGGTTCCAGGGCATATTTTCTTATTTCTGACCCCTTGTTTAACCTATATGCTTTGAATAAAAGATTCTTTCATCCCATCTCCAATCCTAATTCTTACTATGTTCAGTCTCAGTCTCAATAATCTTCCTAATAATAGTTAATATTTATTGATTGCTTCCTGGTACCAGGTAGGGATTTTATATTATTTCTTAATCCCTAAAACAAACTTATGAAGTTCATTATTAGCTCCACTTTGAAAAATGATTAAACTCAGAGAGTTTAAGGGATTACACTGTGCTCAAAGGGCTGGAAAGTAGCAAAACAGAGGTGGAGCCAGAGCCTGTCCCTAACCCTGGCCATTGCACTAGACTGCCTACCTTTTCATGATATGGGACCCAGACTTTTCTGCATGCTGGCCCCTGCTTTAGTCTGGATTCTCTCTCTTCCCCCAAATCTGTGTATATCTGTTGTGGACACTGCAAGGCACTGCTCAGGTCCCCTTCAGTACTGAAGAACTTATCCCCCCCACTGTGGGACATGCAGGTGACAGATACCCCCAGCTGTCAGTCCTCTTTGGAACTGCCCTGGCTGCAGAGCCATCTCCCCAAGCCCATACTCCTCTCTAGAGGCAGCCCACATCCAATGGCTACTCAACCTGAGGGATGAAGGCCCAACCTGAACAACACAGCTGAGGACAACTCTGAGTTCCCCAGGAGGTCAGTGGGGGCCTTCTTTATGATTCACTATAGCACAGTTTCTCCATTTGCCAACTCCTGCTTTTCCCTTCTTTTCTTCTGCAGGTGGGAATCCCAATAGTTTCCATTACTTAACTCTGCACTATATATGTGGTCTCAGAGCCAACTTCCTGGGGAACCCAAGATGTGATAGAGTCTAATCCTTCATGGCTTGCTTCAAATGCTGCCTCTCAATACCAAACCTTCCCTGAACCTCCCAGCCCAGATTAGACATTCTCCTCCCTTGGAAGGAATATATGTTGTGATGACCATTCCTCTCCACTGTGTATGAACGCATTGCTGCTTCACGCCTATCTCAGATTTCATATTGTACTATGAGCTCCTTAAGGGAGGGGAAGGGCATTGTGTCTGAGTCATTTCTCTACCTTCTATAACACCTGCCTTTTTTTAAGATGTGGAGTACAATTCAGGATTAAGTATACAAACATTCCTTATGCAGGTCCCCTTGTTGTTGAGGTGTGCCCCTTCCTCCCCTGGCAGTTCCCCTCAACTGCCAATCCCACCTCACCATGACAGCTTCCCATACTGCCAATTCCTTTCTTATAGTTTTATGATAATTGTTCAGGGTCCTGTAGCACCAGCTTTTACCTCTGAGTATGTGTTCTGGGGTTGAACACATCTGGATTCAAACCTCTGCTCCACTCTTATTGGCATCAATTTCCTCATCTGTAAAATGGGGTGATGACAGGACCTTCCTCTTAGAGTTTGGGAATTCAATTCATATAGACTGCTAAGCTCAGAGCCTGGCAGACAGAAAGCACTCACTGTTTGCCATCTACAATTACTGTTTACCTACTGTCATGATAGCACTAATATATGTTTATTGAATACGCTGGGAATGCCTGGTGATGACCAGCATAGAAGGCTCTACTGGCAGAGTGATCATTTACTACTTCATCTTCCTGGGAGACTGAGGAGATTGGCTGAAGGTTCCTCATTCCTCATCCCTTGGTAGTGTGCTCTATTTCTCTCCTTCTTTCTCTGTCTCTGTCTCTCTTGCCATACAGGCCTCAAGGCTGGACCCTCCAGTATGCAAACCCTCACTGTCTCCTCCAACCAAAAAACTAGCAAACTTAGTTCTGAATCCAAGACCACTGGTGCGTTTGATCTTAGCTACAAAGCAAGACAATTATTGGACACAAAAAGTCCTGATTTATTTATGAAATGCGATGGACATCTTTAAGGCAGGAATGAAAGACTCACTTGAGCCCAAGTCCTTGTTGCCACTTGGCGAAAGGCTCATTCAGACGCAAGCCCCCACACACCCTCTCTTCTCTGCTGAGAGTCTTTCCTCATTAGCGCTGCATCCCAAACACCACAGCTTCCAACAATCAAATTCACATCATCGCCAGGACAAATAATTAAATTCTACAGGCATCAGAGCATAGAATAATGGATGGCTATTGTTAAGGAAGCCGAAGAAAACAGAATGAGGCTGGAAATGGAATGGGCCTCAGGGTCCAGTTTCAGAGACAGCTGGGGTGGGAAAGGAGAGCAAGTGGGATACAGACTGACCCTCTCAGCTGATACAGCATGTGGGGTAGTGGAGTCAGTCCTGGAGCTGGACTGAGTTTGAGGCCTACTCTGCACTTACAAAATATGGGCCTCAGTTTCCTCAGCTGTGAAATAAGAAGGTGGGACTAGGAGTCACTCTCCATGTGTGGTCCCCAGACCAGTAGCATCGGCATCACCCGGGAATCTGCCAGAAATTCAGATTATCAGGCCCCACTCAGACCTACAGAATCAGAAACTGTGGGACTGAGGCCTGGCAGTCTGCATTTAACAAGCTCTCCGGGCGATTCTGATGCATGCTGGTATTTAAGAACCACTATTAGATAATTTTTAAAGATGAGGCCACCAATTCAAAATCATAAAGGACCAGGGTGGTAAAATAAAGGAGCCCAGTAGGTGAAACACACCGGACAACATAGGAACAGCAGGCCAGGGGCAAGAGTGTGCCCAGCCTGACAGGGCTGGCAGCTGCTCATCTGTAGCTTCTGCCAAGAATGAGCCTCTTGGATCTGGGAATGTCAGGGCTTCTGCTTTTGCAAGAGAAACATAACATTCTGATTTTATGAGAAATCTCCAAATTTTAAAATGTGGATTTAACATTTCTGAACCTAGTGAGGACCAAGAAGACCATGCTTCAGAGTCAAATTCAGTTGTGGACAGCCATTTTGCAGCCTCTATTCTGAGTTTTCCTTGACCTCCCTCATGATACACTCTACCCACTGTGCTCTTGCCTTTCTGCAGACCATGAACTCCCAAACTCCTATTTATAGACAACAAACTCCTATTCATCCTTCAACACCCAACTCCAGGGTAACTGCCACCATGAATTCATTCTCAACTCTCTGCTCCACTTTCTACCTCTCCACTAAGAAGGCAGAGAAGAATCAAGTACAGGCCAAAGAACTGACATATAGAAGAAGGTAACACAGAGGAGGAAAGATATGGAGACATTACAAACAGGTTTTTCCCACAGAGGAGGAATTAGGCCCCCTCAGAAATTACCCTCCTGCTGCTTGAAAAATCTCCCAAATAAGAATACCAATTCCATTTGACCAGAATCTAATAAATTGAAGTTTAATATAATAAATATAAAGAAACACAAATACTGAATTCATAGACTAGATTAAAGCAATTGATACAAAAACACCTTGGGCTTTTTGCTGACTAAGAGTTCAGAGCATGTCAATCATGTGATAAACTATCATCAAAAAAAAACAACTGCAAAGTTCTCATTAATTGAAAGAAAGTGTCTAGACAGCCCTACTCTGCTCAGAGTTGGTCAGACATTCCTAGAGTATTCTGGTTCATTCTGAATATTAACTTCTACAGGAGAGAAAATACCTGGGGAATGGCCCAGGGAGAGTAACTGAGGTGGGGAGAGAAGGCAAAGCCAAGTGACCAGGGAGACAAGCGAAGGAACCTGGAACAATTGCCCACAAGCAGGAAAGACCAGGGGGGTGGGAGTCGGAGGTCATGATTTGACTTTAAGCAACTGACAGGTTTCCATGTGAACCCTCAAGGGATGACCAGGACCCCTTAGTGGAAACACTGTCAGATTTCCCGTTCTGCTGATCACGGTTGTCCCCAGATGGAGTGAGCTCTCCCAAGAGGGAATGAGCACTCTTTTTGGAGGCGCCTGTAGAAGAGGAGGACAGCTGCTGGAGAGGATGAAGAAGGAGCTGACACTGACATCTACTCCTTTTCTTTCTCTCTTCTAATAAGGACAACTCAGTTTTTCTTGGGGAACCACCCCTCATGATTGAGTCAGGTGGAGCTGAGTGCATATCTGGCTTCAGGAGTGGGTATGTTTCCCAGGCCTGGTCAGGCAGAATGCAGCAGCTCCCAGGCCACAGGTGCAGCTGTGGGTATGCTCATATGATCTGTGTTGGGCCAATCAGAGTCCAGAAGACCCAATTCTAGGCAAAGGAATCTGAAGCAGGTAGGATGTAACCCTGGAGCTGCTGGGGCCATCTGGTCATCACATGGAGGAGAGAGTAGCTATGAAAGAGGAACTGAAATAATTCTACCAAAAAGATACCTGCACACATATGTTTGTTGCAGCTCTATTCACAATAGCAAAAACATGGAACCAACCATATTGCCCATCAAAACTGGACTGGATTAAAAAAATGTGGTACATATGCACAATGGAATATTATGCAGCCATAAGGAAGGACAAATACATGAACTTTGCAGTAACCTGGATGGATTTGGAGTTGATCATACTCAGTGATTTATCACAGAAACAAAGAACAAAATTTCATATGTTCTCACTCAGAAGAGGACCTTGAACAATTATAATGCTGTAAGAAAGTAATTGGCAGTATTGGGAAACTGCCAGGGGAGGAGGGAGGTGGGATTGGCAGTTGAGGGAAACTGCTAGGGGAGGGAGGGGCATACCTCATCAACAAGGGTACCTGCATGATTTATGTTTATTATACCTAACCCTGAATTGTACCTCACATCTCTAGAATAAATAAATTTTTAAAAATAAAAAATAATAGTTTTAGAAAAAGCAATTATGCAATGATGAAAGACAATATAAATACACATTTTATTTCCTTCTCTTAACTGACTTAAAAGCAACGTATATGTAATTGTATTACTGGGCTGGGTCTGTAGCAAATAGAAAAAAATTGTAATATATTAAAAAATAAGAGCAGAAAGGAGGTAGGTGGAAGCCAAACTGAAATGGAGTAAGAAAATGATGTCAGATAGTAGCTCAAATCCACAAGATCAAATGAAGAGGACCAGAAATAGCAAAATTAGGTTAACTCTAAATATATACTAGTTTTTCTTTGTTTGCTCAGAAAAAAAAAAACTTTTTCTGATTGGCAGTGGCACACTCACAACCACCACAGCATGACCTGCTGGTCTCAGACGATCCTTCTACCTCAGCCTTCCTTGTAGCTGGAACCACAGGCGCACACCATCATGCCTGGCTAATTTTTATTATTTATTGTAGAGATGAGGTCTTACCAAGTTACCCAGGGTAGTCTCGAACCCTTGAGTTCAGGAAATCTTCTTGCCTCCACCTCCCAAAATGCTGGGATTACAGTCACTGTGCCCAGCTCAACATCTTTAATAGACATAAAATTATATAAAGTAGTATTTCTAGTGATATACTATTAGATTTATAACACATGTAAATGTTAACCAACTTTTCCAATAAGCTAAACTACTGAATACAGAAGAAACTTAAAAAGCAGCTATCCGAGCTTGGTGGCTCAGCCTGTAATGCCGCGCCTTTGGGAGGCTGACGTGAGTGAATTGCCCGAGCCCACGGATTCGAGACCCACCTGGGCAGCAAGACCTCATCTCTACAATCAATCAAAAAATCAGACGGGCGTGGTAGCGCATGCCTGTAATTCTGGCTACTCGGAAGGTTGAGGCAGAAGGATAGCCAGAGCCCAGTAGGTCGAGGCTGCAGTGGCCGGGAGCAGCCACTGAACTCCAGTCTGGGTGACAGAGTGAGACTCCAACTCAAAAAAATAAATAAATAAAAATCAGCTAATATCCCACCTCCCAAATTCTCTAAGCATAGAATGTTCCATGGTCAATAATTCCCAAGTTATGTAATTTATTCCAGGGTACATATATACATAGAAAACATGGAACACATTCAGGGAAGGTATTTGTAGTCTAAAGTCCCTCTAGATGAAGGAGATTTCTCCATGTTAGCGAGCCTCTACCCATACAGGTTGGATGCCCCCACAAGCTCTCGTCAGACTGCTCTGTCCCTCAAGGTTGCCTTATCTGGGCAGATCCTGCTCTGGTCAAGTGCATATCTGGTTGCCATGAGCCCTGGCCCTGCCCCCGTCCATGGTCCTTACCATATTCTGGGAGTATCTTGACCATGCCCCTGGGAATGCCAGCCTTCAGTGTCAGCTATGCAAACTTCAAGGCTGAGAGTCGGGTCACCTGGGGGAGGAGGTGAAGAAAGAAGCTAGCTAAAGAGGTTTTTGAAGTGAGGCTGTGCCTTTTCTCCCTGTCTTCTCTCACTGCAGCCCAACAGCAAGCAAGAAGGAGCAGCTAGGTATCATACCACCAGGAGGACCCCAGGGAAGCCAGAGGACAAATGGCTTGTGACCAGCCCCAGACGTCACTGCCAGCCCAGCCAGCTTCCCCACCATTCCAGCTGGGAAGTGGGGCCTGCCAACCTCTGGTGCTCTAGCTTCTCTTCCCAGCAGGGTTCTGCCTCTTGGTCAGGCCTGAGCCCCCTCCTGCACAGTGACCATTTATAAAGCAGGAGGTTATGTCTCCTCAGAGGACTGCTGCAATTCTTAAATAAGTAAATGTATATAAATTACTACATTGTTATATGTGCTCAAATGTTTGAGAAGTGCCTGACTCAGCGGACTTATTATAAATGTTGGCTGTCACTATTTTTTATTATGTCAATATGTCAGCTACCATTATTTTTTGTTACATCAATACCGTTGGGGCAAAACTGCCCCAAAGAAGCTGGAGAGCAGGAGCCCCCCTGGGCACTCTGTCCATCCCACGTTACAGATATTCTTGCCCCCAGTTCCTCACAGCACTCTGGGGGGCAGGCAGCAGAGGGACTTAAGCCAAAGTATAGATAAAGAATCTGAGGCTCACAGAGGGTGCTCTTGTCCCAGAGAGGACTTTCCCAGAAGGCCTGAGTGACCCTTGATGTCCTGCCCCTATCCTCCTCCACTGCACCATGTAACTTTCCTAAGAGGGGCTGTGGGTTTCAGACCCTGTCATTTATCCTGCCTCTGGGTCTCTGCAGTCACATAAGAGACACGGCAACAGCTTTACTGACAGACTACTCAGACTGCCTCAGAGCATGGGACCTGGGCAAAGGACCAAGCAAGGATTCTGCTCAATTAATACAGAGAGGTAGCATTGGTGCAGAGACCCTTGACTTTCCTCACTGGGCAGCAGCTGTGAACACCAGCACAGACAGCAGTTCTCAACCACCCACAGTTGAAAGAATGGAGTCTGCTTTGGGCAGCTCTGATACGCAGGCACATCTCTACCCACTGTGAGTGGAGCCCTGGGAAGACAGCTGGCATCACCCTTCCTCCAGGGCCAGCGTGGCCAAGAGGGACCTTCAGCATCCTCCCATACAGAGTGAGCTCCCAATGCTCTCCAAGCCCACAGGCCCTGTCCAGAGTGAGCCCACACTCACCTGGGTAGGCTCGATCACCACCATGTTCCCAGCAGCCAGGAAGGCAGCTGTCTTCCAGGGCAGTGTTGTCATTGGATAATTCCAAGGGATGACAATGCCATAGGCCCTGCCGTTTGAACGAAGTCAGGCTTCTCAGCCTGGGTGGCCAGAATGGACCTGCCAACTTCCCTTCCACACTCAAAGACAGGCTTCCTCCTGAGAGACAGCTCCCACCTACCTT
Organism: Carlito syrichta; assembly: GCF_000164805.1. Classification (NCBI taxonomy): domain Eukaryota; kingdom Metazoa; phylum Chordata; class Mammalia; order Primates; family Tarsiidae; genus Carlito; species Carlito syrichta. Next base: position 20,557 of record NW_007019454.1, read on the forward strand.
TTCAGTCCTGGACACTGTAGTATGAATTAGTCTGGCAGCAGCCCTTTTTCCTTGCAGGGCACAATGGCATGGGACACTGGACAGTTCCTGATGGGAGCTGCAGACCCATATAGCGGCACAGGCAACTGGGAAGGGTGATGGCAGGAAGGTATAGGTGAGAACACAAGCCGAGAGGGCATGGAAAGAGTCAGAGATCACATGGTGGTGCTGACAGGGCCTGGAGAGGATCCACCTGAATGTGAGGCCAGGGGCAGTCCCATGAGAGGAGAAGATGAGTCAGCATGGGAGGCCTGATGAGGTCTGTCTGTTCTGCATGAAGTGATGGTGCCCAGTGTCTGTGTCACCCCTGTTCCCCAGAGAGAGCCTGTGTACCTCATACTCAGATTGCTGTGAGCATGGGGGGAAGAGGTGGTATAGTCCCAGTAATCAGCAGGCACAATGGGCAGGTGTGAATCTGGGTGGCCCCACCTCCCCTCGGTCCCTATAGAATGGGGATGTAACAACATCTCTCAGTGTGTGTGCTAGGCCATTAGGTGAAGGAATTCATGCAGAGCCCCACACAGGCCATGTGACATATCACCATTGTCACCCCCCCATCAGAGTGTGTTTTCCTAAAGGACAATTTTTCAGTTGGACCTGGGCAGTGGGCAGAGTGTGCAAAGGCCAGCAGGCAGGATAGCATTATGAGGCCTCACAAGGAGTGCAGGGGCAGAGCTAACATGGGGACAGTGGGCAGATCCTACATATTGCCCTAAGAGAACAGTGCATGGAGGGTTTTGGATCCCATCCCCCATCCTATAAACCAAGCAGACCAGATGGGACAGATGAGCACAGGCTACTCAGTATTCCCATGGAAGTGATGGAGCTATCAGTGAGGGTAAGGGTGAGCTTATCAGGACTCCAAGAAAATACAGAAGAAAAGTCTTATGGTTATGGATTGAACTGTTGCCCAAAAATTCATATGTTGAAGTACTAAACCCCAGAACCTAGGAATGTACCTTTGTTTGGAAATAGGGTTGCTGAAAATGTAAATAAGATGAGACAGGCCCCAAGTCTAACAAGACTGCTGTTGTTGCTATTATTAATACTATTTTTTTTTTTTGAGTTGGATTCTCACTCCATCGACTGTTGCAGGGGAGAAAAATGAAAATAAATGATGGAGAAACAGCATCGTTGAAGTGCAGTGGCACACATGCTCATGGCCATCCCAGTGTCGACGTGCTGCAGGGCTCAGGCAATCCTTCCACCTCAGCCTTCCAAGTATCAGGAACCTAAGGTACACACTACCACAGCCTGATAATTTTTTGATTTGTTGTAGAGTTGAAGTCTTGCCAAGTTGCCTGGGCTGTTCTCAGACATGTGGGCTCAGGCAATCCCCTCACCTCAGCCTCCCAAAGTGCTAGGATTATAAGCTTGAGCCACCGCACGTGGCCTATTTTTTTTAATGCCATGTGAAGAGCTAGGCATGCTCATGGGGGAATGGCAAGTGGACCTGAAGGCAGAGATGGCAGTGGGGGTGGGGTAGGGATGCAGCCATAAGCCAAGGAATGCCAGATCGCCAGCAAACCACCAGAAGCAGGCCTGGAGCATATCTCCCTTACAACCCTGAAAAGGAACCTTGATCTCAGACTTCTAGCCCGTAGAACTGTGAGGAAATAAACTGCTGATTAAGCCACCCAGTCCATGATGCTCTGTTACAGCAGCCCAAGCTGAGTCATACACTCATACACCAGTCAGTTAGGGAAAGACTGAGTCCTGGGACTGGGAGTGTATAGAGATGGCCCTGGCACAGGGTCAAAGGGACTTGGGACCTGTCAAACGACTGTCAACAGACCTTTCATTGGTCTCACTGCCTCACTGATTCTTGGTAGCCTTTCTTAGGGAAAGAGCTCGTGGCCCCCAGACTCCACAGATAACTGCCCTCTCTCCTCCTTCTTTGTCTTCTTTGTCTTCCTGTCTCCTTCCCTGTCCCTCTCCCTCCCTGCCTTTCTGTCATCTTCCCTCCTTCCCTCCCTCTCTCCCTCCCCCACCCAGGCTCCCTCCTTTCCCACTGTCTCCCTCCCACCCCTCCATCTCCCTTCCTTCCTTCCCCTTCTCCCACCCTCCCTCTCTCCCTCCCTCTGGTGTCTCCCTGCCATCCTCCTCCCGTCTTCCTTCCCCTCATCTTCCCTCCCTCCCTCCCTCCCTCCCTCTCCTCCTGCCTTCCTGCCTCTGGGCCACTTCTAGACACTTCCTTGCTGCCTCGACTGGGAGGGTGAAGCCTACCCTCCCACTAGAGAGCGCTCTGGCTCCAGCAGGGGTTGGGGTCTGTGTGTGGCTGAGGAACCTGAGGGCGGGGCAGGGCCTTCCATGAGGCAGCTGCAGTCTCATTGCTGGGTCACTCGGCACCCATCAGGGTGGGGGTGGGGGAGACAGGCTCACTGGGAGCCCTCACTCAGTCATTCTACAGGTATTTATGGGATACTCCCTCCATACCAGGACACAGGCACTAGGGTCGAGGCAGCATCAGTCTTGATGGACACACGGAAAATAAATGGGATTGCAGACTGGGGACAGAGTCGGCCTGAAACAGAGGATGGAAGACCAGCACAGCACTTCCGTGTTTGCCGTCACTGTCTGAGCACAGTGGCTGTGCACCCAGGTAACCTCCTTGGACACACGTGAGTGACTCACCGTGACAGCTGCTGCGTGGGGTGAGGTTGTGTGGGCCCTGAAGGTCACACATTGCCTGTGGCAGAGGTGGACCTCATGGCCCTCATGGCAGTTTCTGGGCCCTCATCTGTACCTCTGCCCTGGGGCCATCTGGTGGCAAGAGGAGGTGTCCTGGGCCTGTTCCTGTTTCCCTCTCCCCAGTGCCTGCCCACTTGGCTGTCTGGGCTGGGTGCTATTGCTCCTGCTGTTTCTCCATCGTTTGTTTTCATTTTTCTCCCCTGCTACTTGATGCTGTGTAGTTCTTCATTTTTATGAACATCGACTATCATACTGTTTTTGAATAAACTGATAGTGTGACTGTGGAGATGAAATAAATTTAGGCTTATCAATTTGTTACAGCAGTGCCTAGCACAGAGCAGGTACTTTAGAAGTGTATGGAATAGCTGTTGATAAAAACATGCAAAAAGGGCAGCAGGTGCTCTCTGGGGTTGATTCTGTCAGTCCCACAGTGCACTGTGTGGGGAGCACAGGAGCATCACAGGAGGGGCATGTGGTCCACACTCTTCCCTTTGGGCAGTGAGCACCCACCAGGGGCTCAAGAAGGAACAGGGGCATGTCTGTGGCCTTACTTCCCCACTATGAGGCCAGGCAGGAAGTCAGAACCCTGGCTTAAGTAAAGTCAGGAACACCTGGGGAGTTGGGATGGAAAGGTGGGCAGCAGGAGGGATAAGTGTTGGCACCACTCTGAGCTGGCAGGCAGCCCTCGGGCAGGAATGGTACTGCTGTGGACAAGGCCTCAACATTTGGGCAGAGAAAGAGTGAGGGTGGGTCTTGGGGCCAGGCTTCCCCAGGGACTCTGAGCAGTTGGACTGCCCAGGAGGCCCAAAGCTGGAGCCAGCTCAGGCCAGAAGTGATGGGGCCACAGAAAGAGTAGGAACCACGCTATCCACGTCCCTTGTTGTTGCCATGCCCCAATGAGGAGGAGAGGAGTCATGGAACCCAGATCTGGGGGAGATGTTGTGAGCCCTGCAGGGGTGGGTTTCCCTGGGGAACCCCCAGAAATGGTCCCTCGGTTCCACACCTGATCCTTGTGGCCCAAGATTATGGTGAACTCTCCCTCTTTCAAAGACACTGTGTATTCCTGTTGACCGTAGGATGGGGAGATGATAAACATGAGCCAAGAGGGACCTCAGAAAAGCAGTTTTTTTTCCCAGTTAGCATCAGAAGAGCGCATCAGAGAGACTCCAAGTCCAAGAACCACATGCTGCCACTGAGAAATGGAGGTCAAGGAAGGCCTGCGGGGGCCCTGGCATGCATTCAGGAGTGAATAGGGCCCTCAGTCCTGCAACCACCTGGTATGGAACTCTGCCAACACCTGAGTGGGCTTGTTCTGCCCCAGAGTCTCCAGATGATGCCTTAACTTCAGCCTGTGAGATCTTGGTATAGAACCAAGTGGAACACTCTGAAATGCCTACCTGCAGAACCTCAAATTCATTACTTGCCATTGTTTTAAACCACTCATTTGTGGTAACTTGCTATGTAGCGTGTACACTCATGAGACACCCTTGGCATCCCCTTCCACAGGTCTAGCTTGCCTGTGTGCCTGCTCATGCCACGGGTGGGAGCTCAGGCCCCAATTGGATCTTGTCGCACCAGCCAGTGAAGTAGCAGGAGGTCTGGATGGACATGCCCACATGGGTCCTCAGGGCAAGTGTGTAGATGGCATCCTGGTGGTGGCTAGCTCCCCCTGACACTGCTTTGTGAGATCTGCCAAACTGCCAAGGGACAGAGAAGGGGCAGTAGATGGGCTGGGCCTAGAGTAGCATCATCTGTCCTCTCAAAATCCTCCAAGGAGATAGTGTCCTTCCACCGCCAGGTCTGCTATATTCAGCTGTGCTGACCAGACAATGGGACAATAACGTTTACTTCATTGGACAAGCATGAGGATAAGATCCTCCATTCCTCTCTCTCTTTTGTACTCTCTTTCCTTCATTCCTCAAATATTTATGGATTGACTACTTTATCATATCCTTCAGAAACCAACCTGCAGAAGCGTTCACCAACTTGCAACAGACAGCAAAGGGCTGGATGTCCAGGAAGCAATGCTTCCTGTCCAGGGCAGCCTGGGAATTCACAATGGCCTCTTCCAGGTGTGTGGAGGTCAGGCCGCCTGAGCAGGACCCTCTGGGGCCATAGTACATGGAACCCCTCCCCACCTCCCATTCCTCCCCTAAACTTCTGTGCTCTTTCAGACATGGGCTTAAATGCCGCACTCTCTAGGAAGCCCATCCTCATCCTCACCAATCCTGATATCACATCTCCCTCCCTGTCCTCTGAGAACATTCTCTGCCTTTCTTCAATCTTCCCTCACCATGGTTTGTAGTAGACATTCACGTAGATGATGATTCCATCATGACGTTCCTTCCCTCAGGTTTACTGAATGAAACTGTGACTAAGTGAGCACAAGCGCATGGGTGCAGGGCTGAACTGATGCCTCAGAAGCGGCAATGTGCCGAGGGAGGGTCACTCTCTGGTGAGGGGAGCAAATGTGTAAATCACTTCTTGGAAAAAGTTATATACCCCACAGTGAAAACTCCACCTCGAGGAGGTTCCTTGAGCTGACTCCCTACTATACACAAGAGACCCATTTGTTCTAAAGCCACCTGGTACCAAACCCAGGTATTTTTAAAACAGTCTAAACAAATGTTTAGCCATTAAAGCCTGCCTACTTTTCACACCCAGAACCTCACCTGACAGCAGTTGCCTACCATAAGCCCAAGGCTTATCAGATCTGGAGGCTCCCGCTGTGTCACAGAGGGACATTACCTGGCACGGGTGGCCTCACATGGGAGGGAGTGACCCTCTCCTGCAACCTGGGCCAAGTGCAGCCCAGTAAATCTTGTGGGGTCGTAGGCCTCTCATGGTTCTTTTTCCTTGTTCAGCTCCAAATCCCTTGAAGCCCCGATGCTTGGACAATGTCACCTGAATGTGATGTGACTGTGTCATCAATCCAACTCCTATGAAATCTTTCTAGAGTAACCATCACTCAAGTCCAGATGTTGTGACTCAAGTCTGTAATCACATCAATTTGGGAAGCAGAGGCAGAAGAATTGCCTGAACTCAGGGGTCTGAGACCAGCCTGAGCAACATAGTGAGACCTAATCTCTACAATAAATCAAAGAAATTATCTGGGCATGGTAGCATATGCCTGTGTTTTCAGTTACTCAGAAGGCTGAAGCAGAAGGATTACCTGAGCCCAGCAGGTTGAGGCTCTAGTGGCTGTAAGAGTGCCACTACACTCCAGCCTGAGAAACAAAGTGACTCAAAAAAATACATAAATAAATAGAGTAACCATCACTCAAGTGAACTCTTCTGGAGGCTTCGAGAAGTTGCCCAGTGGGTTCTATTGTCAACTCAGTTAAACTGCGTCTCACTCCCCAGAGCACCTTCCCTGCAAGCCAAGGCAGTGGTGCGGGGAGAGGAGCAAAGCAGCCATAGAAGATCTGCTTCTGAAGAACTACAAGACAGACCTGGTGACAGGCAGAAGCAGAGGTGCCCGGTGGGCTCAGCCCACCTTCCTACCCACCCTGGTGCCAGCCCTGCTGACCTGCAGCAGCCAGGACCACTACCAGATTTGTGGTCATGGACTCCATCAGTGTTCAGACAGAGCATCCCACAGGCTCTGGTTCACAGCCCACCTCTAGCAGTGGATATGGCTGCTCCCAGGTTCCCTGAAGCACTCGGGGTTTGGGGGGCTGCCTAGTGATGCTCTCTGACTCTCCCTCCTGGATCATTCTTCATAGCTTATCCCACAGTTGTGTACTATCTCATTTCTACAATATATTGGTACTGTGTAACACACACAGAGGTCTCACTGCCCTGACAGAACCAGGGCACTCAGCTGCTGTTTCTCTGGGAGAGATTGTCTTGGCCCTCCCAGGGCATCTCCACCTGGCTTCTGATTAACTGAGCTGGGGCAGAGCTGGAGAAGGGCACTCCTGCAAGGGGACTGGGAGTATGCACAGGGTGGTGACCTAGTCACCAGGGAGATCTTGGGCCCTTGAGATGACCATCTACCCAGTCAGTCTCCACCTGGTGCTGTGCAGGGCACCACTTTCACTGTCACTGTGGGCTAGTAGGTATTCTTACAACACAGGCCACTAGATGGTGTCAGGAAATTTCAGGGGAAGATGCTTCCCCTCACACAAGCTCTCTGTCAGCCAGCGCAGTCTACTCCTGGCTCCAGGGCCAAAGGCACTCCACCAAGTCATGTGTACGTGTTTCACAGGAGGGCTAGGGATGTTCTGGCACTGGCCAATGCCTTCCTAGAATTGATGAACTTTTCACAGGTTCTGAAATCTACAGTAGACTGATCATGCCTGCCCCCCACAGCATGGCCTATCCCAACCCCGTGTTTCTGTTCCATTATGCAAACCACCTAGGCCCCCCTCTCTGATTCCCTGTTTCTGGGCTGCCCTGGCATTTCTGGCTTCTGGAATGGAAACAAAAACCATCCTGACTGCAAGGCCAAGACGGGGGCTGCCCTGCCAGATGACAAGCCTATGATAGGACCACATTATGACTGGGCTCTACACCCTCCAGAGCTTCAGCAGGGCACTATGAATAAAAGCCAGATCCCTGAGACTGGCTTGCAGGCTTTCTCTGACATCACATGGCTCCATTGCTCAGTACTCTCCCTTCTCCTGGAAGCATCACCCATAATGTCTTTGGGTTAACTGTTACTTTCCCTTAGGACCCTGTAGCTCTTGGGGCACAATCTCTTCCAGGCTTCCCCCTCTAACCCTGTGGTCATAATAAGTGAGAGTCATTGCCCTGAATCCTTCCCTAAGACTTCTGAATTGAACTAAAAAGAAGAGACTCCTTCCTCCATGTTTTAAAAAATTTTTTTAAGGAAAGGAAAATGTTAGACCAGGAGATTCCAGTAACCAGAGTCAGGCTGAGCTACTATATGCAGGGACTGGACAAGTTCCATCCCGACCCTTGCTGTCTCTGTGTGAGGAGGCCCAAGTCCTTCTGGGCTTAGCCCAGGCCAATTCCAGGAAATTCTGTGACTGTCTGGGCCTGCCCAGTATGCTGCAGCTCTCAGACACATCCTTCCCTCTACAGAACACCACTCTACCAAGGTCACTCCTCTTGGCTAAGACATCCTGCTTCTCAAGTCCCTTCCTCTATGAAGTGTTTTCCAAACCTTAGGCTGGGAGCCCCAGCCCGATCATGACCTCCCTGGGATCTGCCTCCTTCTGGCAGGACACTTGGGAAGGGGACTTTACAGGAACATGCCCCCTTCCCAAACTGAAGGTGGTGGTGGCTGGCAGGTGTGTGTTGGGCTCTCACCTACAGAAGAGGTGGCCCTGGTCCCATGCACTAATCTTCCCTCACCAACCATTCTCAAAGACATTTTTTTCACCACAGTCACTGCCTTGTCAACATCAGGGACACCTGGAAGAAAGCCTGTGGCAGAAGCAGAGCCATGACAGTCCTCCCTGGGTCCAGTGTGCACAGACATCCTCACCTCCTTCCCTAGTTTTCTACTGAGACCTACCAAGACAGGACCCTTACCATGTGGGCAGACTCATGGGGGAAGCTCAGCCAAAGAAGGACCCTGAGAGGTCTTACAGATAGGAAAGGTCTTGGGAAAGGGCTGTTTGTTTCTATGTATCAGGGGCCCTGGCTTCACATTCCCACAAAGCCCAAACAGAGCAGCAGGTTCTGCTTAAAGCACCAAGGCTGAGCATCAGTTTAGTGTTGTTCACACTAAGAGCAGAGACTCATTAATTTAGTGAGTCAAGTTGGGATGGGCTGGAAACTGCCTGGCACTCATTCATATCCATCTCAAAGAAAAACATTCAAGCAGAGATTCTCTGGGCCAGAATCCTCAGAGGCCTGGTGTAGGGAGAGAAGGGGAAGGAAGAGGAAGGGCATCGGGAGAATAGGGAGAGGGGTGCTGGGCCTGCATGCACACTTTCATCAGTCAGGTTGAGGCTGTCGTAAGTCTTGGTATTGACAGCATTCATAAATGCCCCCCCAATAAAGAACTATTGAGGCATTTGAAGAGTCCATTTTTTTGCTGTTTTTTCCATCTGGAAAGAAGGGCCTCAGCTGCAGCATGTATTCTTTCCAGATGAGTATATTGACAAGAACAAACCCATACAGGAACACACACAAATGTATACACACACACAACCAGGGACCGATGCTCAAGACCTTGGGCCTCCTCAGGGATTCAGGAGCTGCATGGGGGCAGCAGTGGCAGTTGAGTGGCCAGAAGAGAAAAGGACACAGATTATGAGGCCTGCCTGGTAGAATCCCAGGGCTGCCACTTGCTCACTCTCCTCAGCTTTCTCAGTACATAGAAAGTGCTGGTGAGTGGCAAGGACCTTGAAAGCCGCCAGACACACCACACTTCATCACTTCCCCGCAGGTTGGCAATTCCATGCTGAATGCAGGCACCTCTGGGACATCATTCCCTCGTGATTTCTGTTCATCAGTCACATGTCCACAATCCCAAAGCCTACCTGGGCTCCATCTTGGATCCCTGTACGTTCTTCACCTGCTTTTGCTCTAAACACCTACCCAAACAAATTAGCCCAAAGCTCATTCCTATGGAAGTTGATGACCTACCAAGATACCCCAGGATAGATTTCTCAAGAATTGCTTTAAAGTATAGATTTGCAATTACCTATCATACTTCCATATGTACAAGTTGAACGTATAGGATCATTTGTTTTTCACACTGAGAACTCAAAGTCTCTTGTTAATATCTTGGTCTCATGTCTTGAGACTCAAAGCTTGGCCTGTATAGTGAGCATCAGAGAGCAATGCCCTCTGTGAAGTCTGCCCCACTTTCCTGACATCCCCAGGTTATCCCAGAATATAGAAAGAGGATGAGAAATGGAAGGGTGCTCTTGAGGTCCCAGTTTTCTGAGTCATCAGGTTTCCTCCATGTGTCATTGTGGATCTGCAGACACAGCTACCTGAGAGGTCTATAGGGTCGTGTGGACATAGAGGGCCCAAGACACATAATCAATGGCACACATTCTCATCATTGTTCCCTTGCAGTTTTCTCACTAACAGCTGGAGGAAGTCCCTGAATGTGGTTCCCATGTAAACATCTTCATTTTCTAACTCCAGGCCATCACATAGCTCCTTGTCTTCCTCCACCAGTCTGGAGGAAGGAGATGGAAAGAGGAAATGAGAAGAGGCATGGTGGGCCTGTGTCATTCCAGAGGCAGAAGTGGTAGTGCCAAACGTATTTATCAAGAAGGGGCTCCCATGCCAGCACCCAGAGTGTGGCCATGAGTCTGGGCCTAGGGTGAAGAGTCTAGGCTGTAGTTTTGTAAGGTGCTTGTTAAAGTTCTTGCTCTACCACTCACTAATATGACCTAGAGGAAATGACTAACTTCTCTAAGTCTTAGTTTCTTCGCCTGTAAAACAGAAATAATAATAATAGCTCCTCTACTAGTTTGTGATAAGTAATTAATATTACTACTACTACTAATAATAATAATAATCAATAGAAGATAATCTTCTAAAAACATAGCTATAAGAATGAAAAAAGAGCCGGGCTTGGTGGCTCAGCCTGTAATCCCACACCTCTGGGAGGCTGAAGTGAGTGGATTGCCTGCGCCCACGGGTTCGAGACCCGCCTGAGCAGCGAGACCTCATCTCTACAATAAATAAAAAAATCATTCGGGCATGGTAGCGCATGCCTGTAATTCCAGCTACTCGGAAGTCTGAGGCAGAAGGATGGCCGGAGCCCAGCAGGCGAGGTTGTGGTGGCCAGAAGCGGCCACTGCACTCCAGTCTGGGTAACTGAGTGAGACTCCAACTCAAAAAAAAAAAAAAAAAAAGAATGAAAAGACGAGCCACAGACTGGGAGGAAATGTTTCCAAATCACATATTTGACAAAGGACTTGTGTTTAGAACATACAAAGAACTCTCAAAATTCAGCAAAAGAAAGAAAACAATCCAATTAAAAATGAGCCAAGGATTGAACAGATTCTTCACCGAATAAGAAATACAGATTACAAATAAGAATATGACATGATGCTCAACATAACTGTCATTGGGGAAATGAAGATTGAAATGACTGAGATACAGCTACATACTTTTCAGAATGTCTAAAATAAAAAGGTGTGACTATAACAATCAATGGGAAAGTTGCAAATTACTGAGGAACTTTAAGTTTCATACATGGCTAGTGGGAATGTCAATCGTACAACCGCTTTGTCAAGCAGTTTGGCAGTTTCTTAAAAGTTAAACATAGGCACTCAATTAACTCACAGTTATTTACCCAAGACAAAAAAAAGTCTATGTCTAGGCAGAAGATGGCAGAACAGGAAGCCCCAGAAATCCATCCCTCCATCTAAACAACTATTTAACTTACAAAAAACTGCTTGAATAAAATATTTTGAACTTCTGGAATCTAGCCAAATGCTGGCAGCATCAAGGAGAAAGATTTATTAAGAATTGGTCAATGTCAGTACATTTCAGCCTTTCAGGAGGTATCACATACCATCCTTCACCTCCCATCCTTGCAGCAGGAAGCTGTGGGGCCCTTGGTCTATATTCCAGAGACAGGTTGCTACAGTCAAGGTGGAAATAAAGAGCTTGTCCTCCTGATATCAGGATCGTGTTCTGAGCACAGATAATGTTTTTGATTCCTGACAGTCTATCACAAAGTCTGGCAGCCATTGTTTCAACCCTCACAGGCTGAAGTATCTTCTAGGATATTTAAAGATGAATGTTCTCTCATTTTGGGAGCCAGACATTTAGGAAAATATTTCTCAGGTCACTGGCTGACTGCAGGAGCAATGGAACAGAAACTTCAGTGACCACATGAGAAAGGATAAATGCCTTGCAGAAGTAAATAGGAAAAGTCACACACAGTTGGCTTTAACCCTCAAAAAGTAAGATTTGGCAGTCCCTGAGGAGTAGGAGAATTATATTTCCAAAGTCAATACAACATAACACTCAAAATGTTCATTTACAAACCAAATAATTGCAAAACATATGAAGAAATAAGAAAGTAGGGTTCATTGATGGCAGAGGGTGGAAGGGGATTTGAAACAAGGTATCCCTAAGGAAAATTGGATATTGAAATTACATGACAAAGCATCATGCCAATTGCCTTGGGCTAAAGGAAATCATGAACAAAGAACTAAAGAATGTAAAAAAAAAAAAGATACATGGACAAATATCAATGAGAGTGTCAATAAAGAGATAGAAATGATTACAAGAAACTAAACAAATTATTGAGCAGACAAGTATGGTAACTGAAACACAAAATGCAATAGCAGTGTTCAAAAGCAGATTTGAATAGGCAGAAGGAAAGATAAACCAACTTAAAATATCCAGTCTGAGAAGCAGAATGAAAAAAATGAGGGTTATGTAGGATACCATGAAACATACCAACATACTCACTATAGGAATTTCAGAGAAGAAAAGAAAAAAAAAGGGCAGGAAAACAATATTTTTAAAAGAATGTGTTCCCAAGTCTGAGAAAAGAAAAGAATATACATATGTAAAAAACCCAGTGAATTCAAAGCAAGGTATACTCAAAGAGATTCACATCTAGAACATTACATCCAACTTACTGAAACCCAGAGACAAAAAGAATTTTGAAAATAGCAAGAGCAAACTGGCTCATTGTATACATGGATTTTTAATAAAATTAAATCTGATTTTCACTAAAATGCCATGGAGGCAAGAAGACAATGGGATGACATATTTAAAGTTCTAGGGGAAGAAAATATCAACCAAAAATTCTATACCCATCAAAACTACCTTTCAAGAATGAAAGAGAAATTAAGATAGCTCCAGACAAGCAAAAGCTGAGGAAATGTATTCATAGTATACCAGTCCTATAAATAATGCTAAAGATAGTCTTTTAGGGTTGAATGAAAGTAAGTTAAGAAGGCAGAATTAAAAATAAATAACACAGATAAAGGTAGCTACAAAGACAAATATGAAAGTTGGTATTATAGCACTTTTTGTTTAATTTGTAATGTCTTTCTTTTTCCCGTATGATAAAAAGAGCAAATGCACAAATTAATTTTAAATCTATATTAATAGTTATACAATAAATAAAGATGTGATCTGTGATGACAACAATGATATAAAAGGAAAGGGACAGAGATATATAGTACTGGCTGGAGTATATGTATGCTATTGAAGCCAGGTTGGTATTACTTGAACTAGATTGATATAAGTTTAAGATGTTTGTTGCAATCTCCAGAGTAAATCTAAAAGATGCCTTTTCAAAAATACAGTAAAAGAAGCAAAGAATCAAAAAGTTACCCTAAAAATACCACTAAATTTTTATAAAAGGCTGTACAGAGAAACTGAGAAACAAGAAAATAAAAGACATATAGAAAACAAATAGATAAACAGCAGAAGAAAATTTTTCATTATCAGTAATCAAGTTAAATATAAATGAAATAAGCTCTCCTGTAAGAAGGCACAAATTGAATGTTTGTATAAAAACTAGAATCCATCAATATGCTACAAAGACTCATTCTATAAAGACACAAAAAGGACAGAAGTAAAAGGACAGACAAGATATTCCATGCAAATAGTAACCATAAGAGAGCTGGGGTAGCTGTATTATTATCAAACAAAAATAGACTTGAAATCAATAAGTTTACAAGAGTCAAAGAAGGATATTAGATTGATGAAAAGCTTGACTCACAAGATGGTACAACAGTTATAAACACAAACACACTTCAAAATATATAAAGCAAAAACTGAAGGGAAAAATAGACATTTCTACAATAATAGTTGTATACTTAGCTGATTAACTTTCAATAATAAATAGAACAAGATATAAGATAAATAAAGAAAACACTCGAACAACACTATAAGTCAGTCAGTCATATACAAACACTCCACTCGGGAAGAGCAGAACACACGTTCTTCTCAAGGGCACTTGAAATATTCTTCAGAATAAACTACTGATTAAGTTCCACAAAAAATCTTAGTACATTTT
>NW_007019455.1:0-509 GCF_000164805.1 Carlito syrichta
AAGACTTCCTTCGTGGTAAATTTATGGGCCTTGGCACTGGTGTCACTGACTCAGGAATTCTGATTCAGAGTTTCTTAATTAAAAATACAAATAATTCTCATTTTTTGTTTATTGCTCTTGATAACATTTTAATTTGTCATTAGGTAGAAGCATTTTGCTTTTTGACACTGGAGTTGGTAGTGAAAAAAGGGTGGATTCGGTTTTGGTAATTCTGGCTCTAGTGAAGTCAGTATTGGTGGTCATAAACAAAGACTTTGGTGAGAAAGAAATAGGGAACACTGGAAATTAAGTTCTAGTGATCTGGATATTGCTACTAGGGTTTTTTTTTCCCACTAAAATAAAAATCATAAGATGTGTTTTAGATATCCCCTGTTGACAATGTTATTTATTTATTTATTTATTTATTTATTTATTTATTTATTTATTTATTTATTTATTTTCAGCAGATAGCTCCAGTCTTAGAAGTGGGGCTGGATAGAGTGGCAGTGCCTCTATAGATTTGGGATTTG
>NW_007019456.1:0-498 GCF_000164805.1 Carlito syrichta
CTCTTTCTTTCTTTCTGTCTTTCTTTTCTTTCCTCACTAGGTTGACTGGGCTGCTCTCAAGCCACTCAACTCGGGTCATCCTCATGACCTGGGCCTCCCAAACTGCTACAATCAGAGGTTTTCCATTTGGTCGACATCCTGGTCTTCCCACTGGTCTTGAACTATGGACCAGAAACAATTCTCCCCCCCGAGGCTTGCCGTCACCAAAGATTTGCTAGATTTTGCTTGGGTCTATGCGTTGGCTTGCTATGGTGTCCAGCCTTGTCTTGAGTTCCCAGGCTTCAGCCATCTTCCCTCTTGGCCTCCCCGAGTGCCAAGGAGACAGGTGTGAGTCGCCCAGCCATTCCACCACATTGCAGTTTTGACATTCATGCCATCCCCCCTTTCACCGAGGTGTCCCATGGAAGGGGAGGGCGGGTCCCCCCTGGGGAACAATGTGGGATGAAGTGTAGTCACTCTGGCAGAGACACACCCATGCTCCAGGTGCTCCCCCTGTGA
>NW_007019457.1:0-738 GCF_000164805.1 Carlito syrichta
CAATCGGTCAGCAAACTAGTCAGTTCGCTAACCAGCCAACAGGTCAACTAACTAGTTGGCTCATTTGCAGGACAAGTCAGCTAACGAATCAGCTTCCTCACCAGCCACCTAGTTATGTCAGATCACGGGTCAGCTCGCTCACCATTCGACTAGTTAAGTCAGCTCACCTGCTGACTCACTGTCCAGCTGACTAGTTAAGTTGTCTCACCAGCAGGGTCAATCGCCGGTCAACTAGTTAAGTCTTCTAAGCTGTTGGCTCACTCGTCAGCCAATTAAATTCAGTTGATCAGTGAGCTCACAAGCCAGCCAACTAGTTAAGTCAGCTGACAAGTAGGCTCACTCACTGGCCTACTAGTTAAGTCAGCTGACAAGTCAGATCACTCACCAGCCAACTAGTTAAGTCAGCTCACTTGTCTCATTTGCAGGCCGACTAGTTAAGTCAGCTAACTGGTCAGCTTACTAGCCAGACAACTATTGAGTCAGCTAAACAATCGGCCGACTACTCGGCCAACTTTTCAGCTGATAAGTTAGCTCAGCTAACTAGTCAGCCGACTAGTTATGACAACTAAATAGTTTGCCAAAGGTCGGCCGTTTAGTTAGTTCAGCAAACCAACATGCCAACTAGCTAACTGAGCTAACAAGTGGGCCAAATAGTCAGTCAACTAGTTAAGGCAGCTAAAAGGTCGGTCGAATAGTCAGCCAAGGTGTTAAACCAGATAACTTTTCGGCCGACTAGTC
>NW_007019458.1:0-709 GCF_000164805.1 Carlito syrichta
AAATAACACGGTAGCTAAGTGACTTCATTATCTTAATTCATTAGCTAATGAACTAGCTAACTGACATAACCAGATGACTTAAATCTTTAGCTGGCTAGGTAGCTAGCTGACTCATCCAGCTGACTTAACTCGGTAGCTAACTAGCTAGCTAGCCTACTCAACCAACTGACCCAACCCATTTCCTAACTTGCTACCTAGCTGATTCAACCAGCTGACTTTATACGTTAGTTAACTAGCTAACTACCTGACTCAACCTGCTGACTTAACCCGTTATTTAAATAGCTAGCCAGCTGTCCTAATAAGCTGACAGTATTAGAAAACTGACTTAGCTAACTGACTTAACTGGCAGACTTCCTAGTTAGTTACCACACTTAACTATGTGAATTAAAGTGTTAGCTAACTATTTAATTAGCTGTATAACTAGCTGTGTTAATTAATTAGCTAACTAGTCCGGAAGCAGACTTAAATAGCTGACTTAAATTTAGCTAACAAGTGAGCTAGCTGATTTTGCTAGCTGACTTAGCTAGCTAGCTGGTTAGCTAGCAGACTTAGGTAACTGATTTAACTAGTTGGCTAACGAGATACCTAGCTGACTTAATAATTTGTTTAACGAGTTAGCCAACTCTTTTAACTAGTTGGTAAACGAGATATCTAGCTCAATTATCTAGTTGGTTAAGAGTTAGCTAGGTGACAACTTGTTGGCTGACGA
>NW_007019459.1:0-619 GCF_000164805.1 Carlito syrichta
CTGAGTCAAATATACGTGACCAAGTCCCGAGGCACAGTCCTAAGAGGTTCTGAGAACGCGTGCTTGAGGTGGTTGAGTTGCAACTTGGTTATACACCCTTTAGGGAGATAGAAGTTACAAATATATATATATATCTGTATATATATATATATATATATATATATATATATATATATATCTTTGTATATATATATATATATATATAATAATAATAAATCAGTACAGCGAGATTCACAATGGTTTGGTTTCTCAGAGAGTCAGTAAACAGAAGTAGCCCTGCATGTGACCTTTTGTGGGGAGATTTACATCTGTAGGGAAAATCAGCACTGATGCAGCCAGATTTTCTTTGAGGCTTTCTCTTGTCTGAAAAAGATCAAGGGAGAGTCTGTCACCTTCAAAGCTCTCAAAAAACATTTGCCATCTATTCTCTCTTAGGGCTGCTACCCTTAAGGTTTCATTTGCATAACAAGACCACCTTTCCTAGTCAGGCTTCCCTTTCTCCCCTACCCATAACCGGTTTTGCCACCGTAACCTATTTGCCAAGGTCTAAGCCTCCATACTCTCTGTAACCTCAAGATGATACATAAGCTTTTGCTCTCCTCTAGGGGTTGGGGTACTT
>NW_007019460.1:0-685 GCF_000164805.1 Carlito syrichta
CAGCCAGGTGACACCTACACACATGGTGAGGTGCATTACAGGAAAGAAATCTGAAACTTTTATAATGACTGAGCTTGCTTGTCCTTCACGCTCAAGAGGAAAATTCTATCTCTGTCTTCTAAAGATGTTCACTACACAAAAATCCAGATAAATAGTGCCTCAGCTTGCAATATGTTCAAAGATGTGAGACACTTATGGGTAACTGTGTCCAAACAATATCCACCCCTTGTTTGTATATTTTCGTGGTTTCCTGTGATTTTCTCTATGAATATGCCACTCTGATTAATTTGAACAATACATGTTTTAACTAAATCCATTCATTTTGTCTCATACAAACTCAATAGGACTCAAAGAAACAGAATTGACTTCAACTATGCCCTCAGTGTTCTGTACTCAACTAGCTGAGCAACTCCCATAAACCATGAGGTCTACATTAGAAAACCAGGTAGCTTTCCTCTTCATTTTCTATACTGTCTTACCTATCACCCAACTTCAACAATTAACAACTCATGGTAAGATAAGCAACATATTTCTGTTTAATCTATATCTCTACATACTCTTGATTGTTTTGATATCACATAATTGCTTCACATATAAATATAAGTATATATCTAAAAGATAACATATACATCTATATTATATATTATATTAATATGTGTAGATGAAAAGCCACCATCATATCTAA
>NW_007019461.1:0-721 GCF_000164805.1 Carlito syrichta
TCATTCACCCCTGAAAAAAGAAAGAAAGAAAGAAAGAAAGAAAGAAAGAAAGAAAGGAAGGAAGGAAGGAAGGAAGGAAGGAAGGAAGGAAGGAAGGAAGGAAGGAAGGAAGAAAGGAAGAAAGAAAGTAAGTAATGCGCTATCAAACCAAGTCAAAATATGGAGAGAGCATCAATGTGTATTGCTAAGTGAAAGAAGTCAGTCTAAGAAGCTATATATTTAGCATGCAGAGGAGTAAATTAGGAAAAAATAATAAATTTTTTAAAAATTTAAATGTAAAAAAAGAATTTTAAGGCTACCTAACATTTGATTCCAACAATATGACATTCTAGACAAAGCATGACTGAAAAGCCAGTAGATAGACTAGTGGTTGCCAGGAGTTCCATGGAGAACCAGGTAGGGATAATCAGGTGAAACACAGGAGACTTTAAGAGCAGTGAAACTATTCTGCATGAGATGTGATAGATACATGACACTACATAGTTGACAAAACCCATCGAAGGTACCACACAGAAAAGCAAATTCTAGTGTAAGCTAAGGACTTCCGGGAATAAGAATGGATACATAGTTGCTTATCAATTGCAACAAATGTACCATACCCAATCAAGATGTTAACAATAAGGGAAATTGGCTGGGCACAGTGGGTCACATCTGTAATCCCAGCACATTGGGACATCAAGGCAGGAGTATATCTTGAGCCCAGAGTTCAAGACCAGCCTGG
>NW_007019462.1:0-766 GCF_000164805.1 Carlito syrichta
ACTTCACCAATTCAACTGTACTTTTCAAACTACTCCCCTGCCCCCAGTCTCTAATCCAAACCATTGGCATCTTTTTTTTTTTTTTTTTCTGAGTTGGAACATCACTCTGTCACCCAGGTTGGAGTGCAGTGGTACACTCATGGTCACCACAGTGTTGACCTGCTGGGCGCTGGCAATCCTTCTGCCTTAGCCTTCCAAGTAACCTAAACTACAGGGGAGCACTATCACACCCGGCTAATTTTTTTTTTTGTAGAGATGAGGTCTCACCAAGTTGCCTGGGCTGGTCCTGTGGGCTCAGGCAATACACTTGCCTCAGCCTCCCAAAGTGCTGGGATTATAGGCTGAGCCACTGAGTCCAGCCAATCATCGACCTTTTTACTCCTTTTTGTAGGTTGTCTTTTTTCAAAATATCATACCATTAGAGTAATCTAGTATGCAGCTTTTTCAGACTGGCTTCTTTCACTTGACACATGCATTTAACATTTATTCATAACTTTTTCATGACTTGATAGCTTATTTATGTTTATCACTGAATAATATTTCATTGTATGAACGAACCACTATTTATTTATGAATTCATTTATTGAAAAATATCTTGTCTGCATTCAGTTTTCAGTGTTTATGAATAAAGATACGGTATGTATCCATGCACAGGTGTTCATGTGGACATAATTTTTCAAATGAGTTAGGTAAATACCTATACCGCAATTGCTAAATTGTATGGTAAAATTATGCTTAGATTTGAAAGAAACCACCACTGTCTCCC
>NW_007019463.1:0-739 GCF_000164805.1 Carlito syrichta
TGGACACTGGGCAGGAGGATTGCTTGAGCCCGGCAGGTGGAGTCGGTGGTGGCTGTGAACATGCTCCTACACTCAGGCCTGGGCAACATAGTGAAATTCAGATTCCAAATAATAATAATCACCACCACCACTCCTGTCACCCACTGTGAGAAGTTGCCCTCAGGTATGAGAGGGGAAATGCACTTCCACCCTGTCATTCATGTGAGGTTTCAAAGGTGGCCACTGGGTACGTCCATCCAGCGCCTTTGTCCATGCGTTCCAGAAGGTCTGCCTCCACCCTCTACACTTGTGCTCCATGGCAAAGGTGCATGTGAGCTCACAGAACAGGCGGCCCTGAGTTACAGTGGCCCTTGGGCACAGAGTGATCAAAGCGGGGTGGAAACTCTGTAGGCAACCCAGGTTCTGGTCACCCAGTCTGCCACCTTTGGGGAGGGAGGGCTGCTTTCTCTCCTGATCACTCCATTGTCCCCCCTCCCACATGGACCTACAGCTGGGGACCCATGGACACACATCGTGATGCATGCAGGAGGCATATTTTTTGTTGCCAATGTCTATGTCAGTCTGGCTGGGGCACAGCAGCATGATCATGGCTCCTGGGCCTCAAACTGTGGGGCTCATGTGGTCCTCCCACCTCAGCCCCTGAGCAACCTGGACTTTGGGGGCCACCACGACTGACTCGATTATGGGAAATTCATGCCGATACGAGGTCTTTGACATCGCTCAGGCTGGTCTCTGACCC
>NW_007019464.1:0-765 GCF_000164805.1 Carlito syrichta
GGATTCAGCCGGGCTCGGTGGCTCAGCCTGTAATCCCGCGCCTTTGGGAGGCTGAGGTGAGTGGATTGCCTGAGCCCGTGGGTTCGAGACCCGCCTGGGCAGCGAGACCTCATCTCTACAATAAATCAAAAAATCAGCTGGGCGTGGTAGTGCATGCCTGTAATTCCAGCTCCTTGGAAGGCTGAGGCGGAAGGATCGCCGGAGCCCAGCAGGTCGAGGCTGCGGTGGCCGGGAGCGGCCACTGCACTCCAGTCTGGGCGACAGAGTGAGACTCCAACTCAAAAAAAAAAAAAAAAAAAAAGAAAAAAAAGACAAGCTAAAATTCTAGAAGTGATAGACTCATTTAGAAAGTACAAAACACAGTAGAAATTTACAACAGTAGACTAGAGCAAGTAGAAGAAAATATCTCAGAACTTAAAGACAAGGCTTTTAAATTAACCCAATCAAACAACAATAAAGAAAAAAGAGTCAAGAGGATGGAGCAAAGTCTTCGAGAAATGTGGGATTAGGTAAACTGTCCCAAACTAAGAATTATATGTGTTCCTGAGGAATAAGAGAAAGCAACAGATTTGAAAAATCTATTTGAGAAAAAAATTGAGGAAAAGTCCCAGACTTGCCAGAGATTTAAATATCCAGATACAGGATTCCCAAAGTATTCCCAGAAAAACCATTACAAAAGGTCATCCCCAAGGCATATAATCATCAACTTGTGCAACGTTAAGTGAAAGAAAGAGCAGTGAGACATAAACATCAAATAATTTATGA
>NW_007019465.1:0-701 GCF_000164805.1 Carlito syrichta
CAGCCTGTAATCCCGCGCCTTTGGGAGGCTGAGGTGAGTGGATTGCCTGAGCCCGCGGGTTCGAGACCCGCCTGGGCAGCGAGACCTCATCTCTACAAGAAATCAAAAAATCAGCCGGGCGTGGTAGTGCATGCCTGTAATTCCAGCTCCTTGGAAGGTTGAGGCGGAAGGATCGCCGGAGCCCAGCAGGTCGAGGCTGCGGAGGCCGGGAGCGGCCACTGCACTCCAGTCTGGGCGACAGAGTGAGACTCCAACTCAAAAAAAAAAAAAAAAAGATCATGGAGGACACCAGAGAATTTATACAGAGGCTCCTTTTATTAATGACCATTTCCTTATATAATCCATGCAGAAGTAACTCCTCATGTGCTTCTAAAGTACAAACCTTACTTTAGAAATTCAAATTCCTATTTCTGACTCTACAAGACACATGTCCCCATAGGTCCCATTTTCTCTCAAGGTCAGCATTTCTCTTGGAGCCTGTCCCCTACTGCATCACCTTTCTGTTTCCCATTTATACTGAGCAAGCATCTGAAAGAATCGGTCTTATGCTCATGTTACATATGCCCTAGCCGGTTTCCAAGGAACCTGAAGAATGCTTTTGAGATAAGCACCCAACTAGACAGGCATCCAACAGCAGTACTGACAGGGCTCCAGGTCACATAATGCACTATTGCCACCATGAGGGGAGGGGATGGTGCAGA
>NW_007019466.1:0-777 GCF_000164805.1 Carlito syrichta
TCATTTCATGACTCCAGCAAAATTCTGTTCCTCTTAAAAGATGTAAATGGTATTGGGCACTCTAAGTCAGTTAGGTTCCTCAGAACAACTAAGGCCAGATTCCAGGATAAAAAGAATCTTCTTGCCATATTTGGATGTAACTCTGGTCTTAAGGTGAACCCTGTAATCCTTCCCCTTCTGTGACTCTTTTTATTTTTAGAAGGGACAAGTGTTTTGCCCTTGCCTAATGTTTACTACATACTTTTAATGGCAACCAGGAATCATGGAATCCACGAACCTAGGACTCTTCTGGGCATCTGTCTTTTGATATACTGAATTTGGAATCCAAATCGACAGGAAAAATCAGCACATCTTACTGAGAATTGAAAGGAAATCCGGTTCTAGGAGTTCTCATTTTTCGGAATCCTCTGGGTCTCTTGATAAGGTTTAATCAACAATCTGGGCTTCTGGGTCCCTACCTGTTCAGAGCTACTTGATTCGTGGATACACTAAATCTGTCATTACAGATCCTCAGGATCTTTCTGGTCCTCTTGTTAGTTGTAATCAAGGATTTGGGCGTTGAAATCCTCTTGTGTCCTGGGACCATCTACGATCATAATCATATTCCCCAGTATGAAAATATATATTAGTACAAAATTCTTCGATTCACGTGACCTCAAAGTAAAGAAAATTATTGTGCTTGGGCAGGTAGGAATTGGAGATTTGGGTTTGTAATATTCCACATTTTGGGGTGGTCTGTGAAGGGAACCAGGAATCTTGGTTTCCAGTTACCAAAGA
>NW_007019467.1:0-594 GCF_000164805.1 Carlito syrichta
CAAAACCCAGAAAACCTTGGGTGAATGCAGGCCTCAGCAGGAGGATTACCTCCAGCCCAGATTTCAAATGAGGCAGGAAGACCAGGATGTCTATCATAGGAAAGCCTGTGATCGAGTGCTTTGGGAAGCCCAGGCCGAGAGAATGGCTCAAATTGGGTGGTTTGAGAGCAGCCAGGTCTACATAGTGAGGGCAAAAAGAGGGAGAGAGGAAAAGAAAGAAAGAAAGAAAGAAAGAAAGAAAGAAAGAAAGAAAGAAAGAAAGAAAGAAAGAAAGAAAGGATGAAAGAAAGAAAGGAAAGAAAGGAAGGAAGAAATCCATTATTCTGCAAACCTTCTGCCCACCCCCCACATGGGAATGTCCCCCAAACTTGGAACCTTCCAGCCCCAATCCCCTCAATGGCTGTCCCCGCAGTGGTGCAGGAGTTCCCATGGTTCCCTTGTTGGGTTTATGAGGGCTCTCCTCTCTGAGATGAGAAATGTGCCCCAGGCAGGCGAACCCTCTGACCTGGGCAACAGGGCAAGACCTCGTCTCTATCCTCCATCCAAAATGAGCCGGACATGGTGGTGCGTGCCTGTCATTCTGGCTCATGAGGA
>NW_007019468.1:0-629 GCF_000164805.1 Carlito syrichta
GTAAGTGGAAAAATATCCCATGCTCATGGATCGGAAGAATCAACATTGTGAAGATGTCCATCTTACCTAAGGCAATCTACAAATTCAATGCAATACCCATCAAATTAACAGCAACATTCTTCTCAGACCTAGAAAAAACAACACAAGAATTCATATGGAAACACAAACGTCCAAGAATAGCCAGAACAATCCTCAGCAAAAAAAACAAAGCAGGTGGTATCACATTACCAGACTTCAAACTTTACTATAAAGCTACAATCATCAAAACAATTGGTATTGGTATAGGAACAGGCATATAGATCAATGGAATAGAATTTAGATTCCAGAAGCAAAACCTCAATTTCTCAACCAACTCATCTTCGACAAAGCCTCCACAACCTACCACTGGGGAGAGGAGAACCTATTCAGTAAATGGTGCTGGGAAAACTGGCTGACCCACATGCAGAAGATTGAAACAGGACCCCCTATCTATCCCCATGCACAAAGGTTTAACTCCAAATCGATCAGAGACCTAAATTGTAAAAACCTCAAACCATAAGAACCTTAGAAAATGAAGGGAAATACCCTCATGGAAAATCGGGAACTGCTTCCCAATTCCTGAACCAAACCCAAAATCCACAGCTCATAAG
>NW_007019469.1:0-752 GCF_000164805.1 Carlito syrichta
CATGCTGGTTTGCTGAACTATTTAGCTGACTAGTTGACCAACAATTTAGCTGGCCTAACTAGTCGGCTTACTTGTTAGCTGAGCTAACATATCAGCTGACAAGTTGGCCTACTAGTCAGCCTATTGATTAGCTGATTCAACAAGTTGGCCAGCTAGTAGGATGACCAGATACTTAATAAATTAGTCAGTCTGCAATTGAGTCGACAGCTGAACTGACTTAACTAGTTGTCTGGTGAGTGAACTGACTTGTCAACTGACTTAACTAGTTGGCCGGTGAGTTGGCTGACTTCTCAGCTGATTTAAGTAGTCGGCTAGCGTGTGAGGCAACTGGTCAGCTGAAATAACTAATCGGCCAGCGAGTGAACTGACTGGTCATATAAATTAAGTCAACTGGTAAGTGATCCAACAGCTCAAAAGACATCTAGTCGATCAGCAGTTGAGCCAACCATTGAGCAGACTTAACTAGTCGGCTGACCAATTATCCGAAGAGTGAGCTGCCTTAACTAGTCATCTGGTGAGCGAGCCAACAGATAAGCTGACTTAACTAGTCAGCTGGCGAGGAAACCGACTAGTTAGTTTTCCTGTTGGCCAGTGAGTGAGCCGACAAGTTAGTTGACCTGTTGGCTGGTGAGAGTATCGACTAGTTTGCTGACCGGTTGGCAGGAAAGCGAGCTGACTAGTTAGCTGACCTGATGGAAAACGAGTGATGCCACTAGTTAGTTGACCAGCTAACTGAGTTGCTAGCCAACTAG
>NW_007019470.1:0-676 GCF_000164805.1 Carlito syrichta
GAGACAATCTAGGGAAATACTCTCATAATTGAAAAAAAAACCAAGAGACTGAAACAAGACAAGCGTAGGTAGACAAGGAGAAGACGGGAAACATAAGAGCCACTGTGAAATCAGAAGTAAAGTTGACCAGCTGACCGGGCTGGAGTCAGGAAAGAAGATGGGATAAGAGCCTAAGAAAGAAAACCAGATTTGAATGAGAAGTTGAATTTCTCTTTGACCGTGTTAAGAAAGATGTATACGCAAGGCAGATAGACTTCAGCGACAGTGGGCGGCTGGAAATGTGAGACCAAATTTTGGAGCGTGGTCAGGGCATTGGTCGGCCTAAATTTGGGAGTATTCTACAAAGAATTCTCGGTAAAAGGATGAGATAACTAAAGAAGGGAATACATAATGTATATTTTATAAATTACTTAAGCTTTTCAAAATATAAACATATGCTATTTTGAAAGGTATATTTGTTTTCTTAAAAGAATGAGAAGGATTAAGTGATTGGGACACTGAATTTGGGGGCATATTCTTGTAATAGAGAATTGGTTTTAAGAAAAAAAAGAGATTTTCTATATTACCTTCATCTTTATTTCATGTCTATTTTAGCAATGAATGTACATTAGCCACGGTCTTTACAAATATTTATGCTGTTTAATATCGTTCTGATAACTTCGAATATTTTTCAGCA
>NW_007019471.1:0-599 GCF_000164805.1 Carlito syrichta
GACTTCATCTCTACAATAAATCAAAATGAGTCGGATGTGGCAGCACACACCTGTAGTTTCAGCTACTTGAAAGGCTGAGGTGGAAGGATCGCCGGAGCCCAGCAGATCGAGGCTGCGGTAGCCAGGAGTGGTCACTGCACTCCAGTCTGAGTGACAGAGTGAGACTCCAACTCAATAATAATAATAATAATAATAATAATAAAAGAAACAACCACCTAATAGAAGGACAGAGATATGTAGGGAAATTTAGGCAGAAGGACACAGGATGTCTTCAGTATTTAATAAGATTACTACAATTTGAGGTTTTACATTTAGGTCTTTGATTCATTCAGAGTTGATGTGTATGGTGATAGGTAGGGGTTCTGTTTCAGTCTTCTGTTTGTGGTCTGCTAGTTTTCCCAGCACCATTTACCAAATAGGTTCTTCTCTCCCTGGTGGCTGTTGGGGAGACTTTGTCAAAGATGAAGTAGTTGAGAAATTCAGGTTTTGCTTCCAGGATCCGTAACCTGTTCCATTGGACTATATGCCTGTACTTGTACCAATACCGGACTGTTTTGAATATTGTTGACCTATAGTAAAATTTAAAGTCTGGAAGTGTG
>NW_007019472.1:0-867 GCF_000164805.1 Carlito syrichta
TGTTTTGATTTTTTCATAGAGACGAAGTTTTATTAAAGTTGCCTGGGCTGATCTTGAACCTGCAGCCTCAGGCAATCCACTCTCCTTGGCCTCCCAAAGTGCTATGACTATAGGCTGAGCCACCAAACCCAGCCATGGGCTGTGTTGAACATGGGACTGCATGGCATGTATCACGGTGGCAGCCACTACTCGGCTGTCAGTTCATATCTGCAGGCCAGATCCCACTTCTAGCATGGTTGGAAAAGCAGACTTTTGAAATAAATGGAATTTCATTCTCAGGTCTACCCTTCACTCACTGTGGGAATGGGAGCATGTTATTGAACATGTCTGAGATTCAGTGTCCTCATCTGAAAGAGAACTAGCTGCTTGCTGAAACCCCATCACTTTCCACCCTAGGCACACTGTCGATTCCATTTTCATCCTCTCTCATAGTGAGATTATGTCATCTTCCTGTGTTATGTTCATTAGAATGTGAAGGGAAGAAAGGCACACCACTAAAAACCTCCTGTCTCAGTTTTTGTTTCCCCAGAAGCAGATCATGGGATAAAAAGGAAAGCACAAGTCATTTATCTGGAAGGTGACCTGAGGAAACACCAGTGGAGGAGTGGAACAAAGAGTCAGGGAAAGAAGGAGGCTAAAAAGGACAGGTACTTAAGCAAATTACCATTGTAGGCAACTTGAACTTGATTTATAGGGAACACCAGTAGGCAGAAAAGAATTTCTCGACTTCCACCCCACCTAGAGGTCAAATGACCCTTGAGTGCAGGTAGTTATATGCCAGCCCTCATAAGTCATCATATGATGGCTATGAATTAGTTCCTGGGCACCTCTGGCCTGCTACACATGTGAGCAGAGAAGACTCAGGTA
>NW_007019473.1:0-851 GCF_000164805.1 Carlito syrichta
TCATGCTCGAAATCACCTTGATTCATCTTTAGCCCATAGCAAGATGACCTAAAAGTTTTGGGATTCAGGACACGGGTTATGCAGATTGCTTATTCTTACTTAACAATAGGCAGTGAAGTTTCATGTATGTGAGGACTCCCATTACCCAGATTTCGACTTCTAAATCCTGATTCCTTGTTACCTCTTAGGAAGACGGCCTGTAGTTGTCGGGATTGAGGACTCATGTAACCAAGATTCCTTATACTTCCTTAGCAATATGATGTGTACTTACCTGTATGTGATGATTCCTATTAGCCAGCTTCCTGCTTCACTCTGCAGGATGCTGAGACTGTTCGGGGTGATCGAAAATTCCAGATGTTTGGATATCAAGAGAAATAAGACCATAATGTTTTCTGGGATCTGGAATCCAAGATTCCTGTTTCCCTTTCACATGACCTACCCAAAATGTGGAATCTTCAAAACACAACATCCCAATTCCGACCTGCACTCCCACATGAATTTTCTGTAGTTTGAGGTCACCTGAATTGTGGGATTTTGTACCAATATGACTTTTGATTCTGAGGACAATGATTATGGTCGTAGATGTTCCTAAGACACAACAGGATTTGTAGGGCCAGATCCTTGATTACAACTAACAAGAGGACCAGAAAGTTCCTGTGGATTTGTAATGACAGATTTAGCATATCCATGGAGCAAGTAGCTCTGAAAAATGTAGGGACCCAGAAGCCCAGGTTGCTGATTAAACCGTATCAAGAAGACAAGGGATTCTGGTTAATGAGAACTCCTAGAACCGGATTTCCTTTTTGTTCTCAGCAAGATGCCCTGATTTTCCCTGTTGATGTGGATTCCAA
>NW_007019474.1:0-716 GCF_000164805.1 Carlito syrichta
CACAATCCCAACTTTAAACTTTACTATAAAGCTACAATCATCAAAACAGCTTGGTATTGGTACAGGAACAGGCATATAGATCAATGGAATAGAATTGAGATTCCAGAAGCAAAACCTCAATTTCTCAACCAACTCATCTTCGACAAAGCCCCCACCACCTACCACTGGGGAGAGGAGAACCTATTCAGTAAATGGTGCTGGGAAAACTGGCTGACCACATGCAGAAGATTGAAACAGGACCCCTATCCACATGCACAAAGGTTAACTCCAAATGGATCAGAGACCTAAATGTAAAACCTCAAATCATAAGAACCTTAGAAAATGAAGGAAATACCCTCATGGAAATCAGAACTTGCATCCAATTCCTGAACAAAACCTGAAACCCACACGTCATAAGAGAGAAGATAGACAAGTGGGACCTTATTAAACTGATAAGCTTCTGCAAAGTCAAAGAAACCATCAAGAGAGCAGGGAGACAGCCTACAGGCTGGGAAAAAGTATTTGCCAACTCTAGGTCTGACAAAGCCTTAACATCCTGGATCCACAAGGAACTGAAACATACTGAAAAGAAGAAAACAAACAATCCCATTATATAATGGGCAAAAGATATGAACAGACACTTCACAAAAGAAGACATCCAAGCAGCCAACAAACACATGAAGAAATGCTCAACCTCACTAATCATCAGGGAGATGCAAACAAAAACCACACTGAGA
>NW_007019475.1:0-776 GCF_000164805.1 Carlito syrichta
GCCCATACCTTAAGATTAAGTTGGACAAGTGGGATCACAACAAATTACTACAATGCTACAAACAAAAGAAACCATCAAAAGAGCAGGGAGACTGTCCAAAGAATGGGAAAAACACTTCTCCAATTCTATATCTGACAAAGGTGTAACATCTAGGTACTACAAGAAACTCAAACTCTCGGAAAAAAGAGACAGTCCCTTCAAAAAGTGGGCAACATACATGATTGAACCTTTTTCATAATAAGAGTTATGGGCAGACAGCAGACATATGAAAGTGTGCTCAGCCTCATTCATCATCAAAGGAATGCAAATGAAAACCACATTATAATACCAGATACCCACTGTGAGAAAGGCCATCATTATTAAAACAAAAAATAACAGATGCAGGTGAGGATTTGGAAAAAAATGCTTCTACGCTGTATGTGGACTGAAAACTAGAGCAACATCTTTGGAAAACACTGTGGTGGTTTCTAAAGGGACAAGAAATTGACCTGCCATGTGACTCAGTAATTCCCCTGTAGAAAATATACCTGGAGGAACTCAAATCATTTTACCAAAAAGATACCTACACAAGTATGTTTGTTGCAGCTCTAATCACAATTGCAAAAAAAAAAAAAAGGTACCAACCATGTTGCCCATCAAAGCTGGAATGGATAATATAAATGTAGTATATACACTCAATGGAATATTATGCAGCCACAAAAAAGGACAGATATAGGTATTTTGCCGAACATTTGATGGCTAAGAGGTAGGTCATTCTGGGTGATTTTATCACAGAA
>NW_007019476.1:0-2979 GCF_000164805.1 Carlito syrichta
GTGTCAATTAATATGAAGGTTAATTTTAGGTGTCATCCTGACTGGCTGGAGGATTATCTAGAGAAAAGGTAAAGTATTATTTCTGGGTGTGTGTGTGAGGATGTTTTCAAACGAGAGTAGCATGTGACTCATTGGATTGAGTGGGGACGATCTGTTCTCAACATGGGCAGATATCATCCAATCAGCTGGTGGTTGGGTACAAAAAGGCAACTTGTCTCTCCTGGAGCTGTGACATGCTCTTCTTCTTTTGACCTTGGACATCGGAACTCCAGGCTTTCTAGTTTTTGTTTTCAAGAACTTCATTCCATGGTCTACGGTTTTTCAGACCTTTGAAACTGAACTAAGATTTACATCAGCAGCTTCCCTTGTTCTGAGGCCTTCACACTTGCACTGAGCCATACTACCAGCATCCCACTTCTCCAGTATGTAGACAGCCTGCCCTGGGATTTCTCAGCCTCCACAGTCACATGACCCAGTTTCTCTAATATGTCTCTTCTCATATAGCTATCTCTATCTCTATCTCTATCTCTATCTATCTATATCATCTATTCTATATCTATAGCTATATATATTTTCCTAATGGTTCTTTCTTTCTGGAAAGCCATAATATAGTTAGTCTTTATAGTAAGTAATTTAACAGTTGTTTGCATATATTTTCAATTTACTGTTAGACTATCAGGGTAATTTTTCTTGTTTTGGTCAAAATTTATTTTTTTAATTTAATTTTTTTTTTATTTTTGAGTTGGAGTCTCACTCTGTCACCCAGAGTGGAGTGCAGTGGCCGCTTCCGGCCACTGCAGCCTCAACCTGCTGGGCTCCGGCGATCCTTCCGCTTCAGCCTACCAAGTAGCCGGAATTACAGGCATGCGCTACCACGCCCAGCTAATTTTGTGTAGAGATGAGGTCTCGCTGCCCAGGCGGGTCTCGAACCCGTAGTCTCAGGCAATCCACTCACCTCAGCCTCCCAAAGGCGCAGGATTACAGGGTGAGCCACCGAGCCCGGCTTAGTCAGTATTTTTAGTCAGTCACTTAACTGAAAGTCTTT
This sequence comes from Carlito syrichta, assembly GCF_000164805.1. Taxonomy (NCBI): domain Eukaryota; kingdom Metazoa; phylum Chordata; class Mammalia; order Primates; family Tarsiidae; genus Carlito; species Carlito syrichta. The sequence continues at coordinate 1,046 of NW_007019476.1, forward strand.
AAGAGCTCTATACGCATATTTCATCTGCTGCTCCCAACTCTGGCATAGTCGCCTCTGATGAGCCTCTGCCACATTTTACTTTCCTTCTGTCCTACAGTGGACACTCAGATAGCCATTGGTCACCACCACCACATATAATGATCCCTTATGGTCCTGTGTGAGGAATTTCCTACAATGTGTACCAATAAGCAGAAGAGTATCTTATTTAAACCTAATTTTACCGAACACTGCCAGATTGTTCTTTCTTAAGAGAGAATGCAGCATTTACTTTCCAACAATAGAGGCTGTGGAGGTATTCTATGTGCACATTCCTCACAAACACGTAGAATGTCTCAGTATACCAATGTTTGTCAGGGGCTGTGTGCTTCTAAAGAAGGTGGTTATGGGAGTAGCTCCCTGATCCAGTGTTTTCTAATTTATGACAGTGTCTCTCTTTCTGTGTCAGTTTGCAGTATAGTTTTGAAAGTCAGTCCCAGTCGGGCTTGGTGGCTCAGCCTGTAATCCCGCGCCTTTGGGAGGCTGAGGTGAGTGGATTGCCCAAGCCCGCGGGTTCGAGACCCGCCTGGGCAGGCAAGATCTCATCTCTACAATAAAATCAGAAAATTAGCCAGACGTGGTAGCGCGCGCCTGTAATTCCGGCTACTTGGAAGGCTGAGGTGGAAGGATCGCTGGAGCCCCGTAGGTCGAGGCTGCGGTGGCTGGGAGTGGCCACTGCACTCCAGTCTGGGCGACAGCGTGAGACTCCAAGTCAAAAAAAAAAAGAATGTCAGTCCCTGATGTTCATTCCAAAATATGTCTTCACCATTTCATCACATTTTAGCTTATCTTCTAATAAATCTCTTTGTGTCTAAACTATTCGAGTGTTCTCTGTTTCTGTTCCTAAAAGTCAGAAGAAGAAACACAAGAACAAAATCACCTTCAGCTTTATACTTTTCCCTGATCCCTGGTCCCATGAGCACAAAGGTGGAAGCAACGAACTTTGGACACTGCTAAAGGAGGAAAGGAGGAGGAATAAGGGACACATAACTACACACTGGGTGTCAGGTCCCCTACTGGGGGAGAGCAGACTCACTAGAAGCCCAAACCTCACCTGCACACAATTTTCTTTATGTGGTGAATCCTCCTATGTACCCCACAACTCTAAAATAAAAAACTTTATACATATTAGCTTACAATGTCTTATCTTTTTAACTATTGTGTAAAAATTAATTTAGATTTCCTTTATAAAATATTTTAATGTTATTTTTGTTAATGCTGTAATCATAAAATATTTAATTGGAAACCTAGAGAAAAAAAGAAGAGATGAAATTCAAAATAAAGTACATACATGTTACACATTGATATGGCTGGATGCTGTAATTAAACTCTGTTTTGCTAATGCATAATATGAAGTGCCGGGAATCAACTAACTGGTGAGAAGTCAAGGAAGCATAAATTTAAACCACAGGATGAGTACTTGAGAGCCCTGATGCTTAAACCTCCTTTGACTGGTTTCATCTGTCCTGGTAACCATTGAATGAGGAATCACCTCAATGCCCCTTCCCAGTCTGGGATCACAGATGACAGAGTTATTTCTCCATGGACTTGGTCTGAGATTCAAGAATAGGTTGAAGCCAGGCTCGGTGGCTCAGCCTGTAATCCCGCACCTTTGGGAGGCTGAGGTGAGTGGATTGCCTGAGCCCAAGGGTTCGAGACCTGCCTGGGCAGTGAGACCTCATCTATACAATAAATCAAAAAATCAGCCAGGCATGGTAGTGCATGCCTGTAATTCCGGCTACTTGGAAGACTGAGGCAGAAGGATCGCTGGAACCCGGCAGGTTGAGGCTGTGGTGACTGGGAGCGGCCACTGCACTCCACTCTGGGCGACAGAGTAGGACTCCTACTCAAAAAAAAAAAAGAATACATTGAATAGGAGACTTAATTTTATATGTGGT
>NW_007019477.1:0-745 GCF_000164805.1 Carlito syrichta
TCGAGTCCTGAAATGACTGATTCATAATACCCACAAACCAAATATCTCCGAAACATGAGACCAGCTCGAAGCCCTGATTCTTGTTCATCCAATAGCAAGACACACTAAGAATTTTTCGGATTGGAGACTAGTGTATCACAGATTCCTTATTTTTCCTTAGCGAGGGGCCGTGTACTGTCCAGTGTATGAGGACTCCGTTTCCCCAGAATCCTGTATGGAAACCCTGATTCTTGTTTAGCCCATAGCAAGATGTCTTTTAGATATTGTGATGGAGGAACCGTTTAAAACAGGTTTCTTATTTAGCCATAGCAAGAGATCATGTAGATTCTGTATATGAGTTATGCCATTACCTATATTGCAGTTTCTAAATCCTGATTCTTGTTTAGCCTACAGCAGATTGCCTGTTGATTTTTAGGACTGAAGACTGCTATAACCCCGATTCTTTTTTTCCTTGGCAAGGGGTCGTATATTTTCCTGTATATTAGGACTCTCATTACATAGATCCTGCTTCAAAACTATGATTATTTTTTAGCCATTTCCAAGATGCTCTGTAGATTTTTGGGACTGAGGACTCGTGTAAACCAGATTCTTCATTCTTTCTTAGCAAAGGTCAAGTAGTTGCCTGTATATAAGGACTCCATTTCCCCAGATTCATGCTTAAAACATCCTGATTCGTATTTAGCCCATAGCAAGACGGCCTGAAGATTTTTTGGGATTCAGGACACGAGTAACACAGATTCCTTAT
>NW_007019478.1:0-680 GCF_000164805.1 Carlito syrichta
CAGGATTCTTGCTAAAACTGGATTTTGCAAGGTCAGACAGAAGCCCCAAGTTGAGGACTCGTGGAGACAAAGGCTCAGAGGGACCTGACTAAAGGTTGACCAAAAAAAGGGCCTTTATGCTGAACCTTCTCTATAGGCAAAACAGAGCCTTCCCGCAAAATTTCCATCAACCTGCACACAGCAACCCTCTCATGCGAGAGCAGTCTCACTTTCCTGTTCTCCAGCATGAGAATAGGAGAAGGGAACTTCCAGGGAGATGGCAAGGCTCATGCTTTGTGAGGAAATCAGATATATATATGTAGAAGCCTGACTGGCTGTGGTCATGGCTGGGGACTCAGAAGCTCCTCTGAAATGAAGAGAGGAGAAAGAAGAGGAAGAGGAGGAGGATGAGAGAGCCACCCCTGGAAGGTACTTTTAGCATAACTCTCGGGCTGATACTATCCCAGACTTTGTTAACATCAGTGTTGAGCCAGAAGTTGCCCCCAAAGCCCAGAGCCTTTTGCAAAGCCCTTTCATTCCCTTACAAACAGGAGAAGCTCTAACTGGTAAGAGACAAGACTGTAGATAGTGAGCCCATCCCTCTCCAGGTCCTTCATTTCCAAGATGCCCCCTCCAGCTTGGGGTGGACCATTGCCCAAGGATTCTTGAATTCATTCCATGATGACACCTTGCCAAGGTGG
>NW_007019479.1:0-1015 GCF_000164805.1 Carlito syrichta
CTTGGTGCCCGTGGCCCCTTGCACCCACGAGACTTTATTTGCTACTTTTCCATGTGGCGTTAACAGGACAGAATGCTGCGCGCCTGTGTCCACATGGAATTGCATGGGTTTCCCCTCCACCTTCAGCATTACCCTGGGCTCGGGGAGGGGATCCGAACCCTGACCTCCCTAATTTTCTAGGGTTAGGACTTTCGGCTCATTTAAGGTAGGCTCTGGAAATTTTTCTGGACATTCTCTTGCCCAGTGCCCTTCCTTTTTGCAGTATGCACACTGGTTTCTACCTAGTCTGGGGCGTCCCCTCTGGAAACCGCTTTTCCTATCTGGCCTCCCGGCCAGTTGCTTGAGGTGCCTCTGTCTTTCTCGGGGGTCACTGGCGGCAGTGGCTAGCAGGATTTTAGCCAAGTTGCGGGTCTGGCGATCGTTTACCCTGGCCTGTTGGTCCTCTGGACTCTCTCGGTTATTAAATACCCTTTCTGCCACTATTAATAAATCTTGAAGGCTCTTCTCACCTAACCTTTCTATTTTCTGCAACTTTTTTCTAATGTCTGGGGCAGCCTGGTTAATAAAAGCCATCATGACTGCTGCCTTGTTCTCCAGTGCCTCCGGGTCCATGGGAGTATACCGCCTGAAGGCCTCCGTAACCCTTTCCAGGAAGGCAGCCGGGCTTTCATCCTTATCCTGCCTAACATCATATACCCTGGCCAAATTAGTGGGCTTGCGTGCCGCAGCCCTGAGACCTGCCATTAGTGTCTGGCGGTAGACCCGGAGCCTCTCCTTACCTTCAGCCGTGTTGAAGTCCCATGCCGGACGAGACAAAGGAACTGTCGCATTGATGATATCTGGATTTTGGGTCGGCTGCCTGTCTTCCCCCAGAACCAATTTCCGGGCTTCCGTCTGAATACGTTCCCTTTTCCTCCATTGTAAGAGAATTTTAAGAGCATTTGGCAATCATCCCAAGTAGGCTGGTGTGTAAAAAGAATACTCTCTAACAGGTCAATTAAATCTTTTGGATTTT
>NW_007019480.1:0-833 GCF_000164805.1 Carlito syrichta
TGCATAATTTCTTCTGCTAACTTTTAGCTTGGTTTGTTTATGTTTTTCTAATCCTTGAGGTGTAATGATCTGTTGTCAATATGCAGTCCTTCAGACTTATAACTGTAGGCCTTAAGTGCTATAACTTTTCCTATGAAGACAGCTTTGGCTGTACCCCAGACGCATTGAAAGCTTGTTTTAATGTTTTCATTCATTTCAAGGAATTTCATAATTTCCATCTTGATTTCATTATTGAACCAATGAACATTCAGGAGCAGAATGTTTATCTTTCATATTTTTTGGAGGGGATTCACAAGTTCTTCTTGGAGTTCATTCCACTGTGGTCTGAGAATATGCTTGATGTAATTTTTTTCTTTAATTTATTAAGACTTGATTTATTAAGACACAGTCTATCTTGGAGAATGTTCCATGTACTGAAGAGAAAAATGTACAACTTGTAGTTTGGGAGTGGAAGATTCTTTAGATGTCTGTTAGTTCTATTTGCTCTTTAATCTCAATGTGTTTTTGTTGAATTTCTACCTTGCTGATCTGCCCATTTCTGCTGGTGGGGTATGAAAATTACTGTAATGGTTTTTACTTCTTTTTTAAGTCTAATAAAACTTGTTTTATAAAGTGAGAAATTCTTGCATTAGGTAAATATTTATATTTAAATTTGTTATGTCCTCTCATTGGATTGAATATCACTATATAATAATCCTTTATCACTATATAATAATCTTCTTTGTCTATTTTTACTGATTGTTAATTTATAGTCTTTTATATATGATATAAAAATGGGTACTCCTGCTCATTTTTGGTTTCCATTTGCATGGAATATATTTCCCCACCCCTTC
>NW_007019481.1:0-801 GCF_000164805.1 Carlito syrichta
GGATACAAGGGTGGGAGTGAGTAACTTTATACAAGAATATTGTTTTCCCAAGTAGAGGGAAACAAAGAAATAATATAATTGGTCTCTCTCTCTCTCTCTCTCTCTCTCTCTCTCTCTCTCTCTCTCTCTCTCTCGGTACATATCCTTTTACTTATTTATTTAAACTTTTAATTTTTTTATTTTAAAGTCGTGGGGTACAATTCAGGGTTAGGTATGCAAATGCTCATCATGCAGGTACCCTTGTGGATGAAGTGTGCCCCGCCTTCCCCAGGCAGATTCCCACTACTGTCAATCCTGCTTCCCCGCCCCCCTCCCGGCAGTTTCCCACTACTGCCAATCCTTTTCTTATTATCGTAATACTATAAGAAAATAATTGGTCTTCTAACAGATGGGATATAAGATTCCTCTTTCTGAATTATTACATTTGATTTGTAGCTCTCAGCAGGTAGAGAGAAAACTGGGAGTAGAAGAATCAGATTAGGAAGTCTTTAAGAACCTCATCCTAGTTGGGGGTATATGTCGCAGAAACATTAGTATTGGGTATCAGGGCCCAAGTGGATGTTAACATAACGAAAGGGCAGTCTTTTCTGTTTTATTTTTTAGAGGCGGGTCCTGCTCTGTCGCCCAGGCTAGAGTGCAGTGGTACAGTCATAGCTCACTGAAGTCTCAACTTCTGGGTTCAAGTGATCCTCCCACCTCCGCCTCTGGAGTAACTGGGACTACCTCTGTGGACCATTAGGCCTGGCTATTTTGTTTTCTTCATAATGGAATTTCACTACATTGCCCAGACTGGTTTTGAAC
>NW_007019482.1:0-798 GCF_000164805.1 Carlito syrichta
TTCCTTGCTCCTGTTGTTATAAGCTTCCTCATGTTGTTATTCAGAGGAACTGAACCAGTCCGTGGGACTGTGTTGCCTCATAGCACCCAGCTCAATTTTGGTTAAAAAGAGGAAAGATAGTAGTGAATTGAAGAAAAGGGAACACATGACAAGGTATATTCTCATAAAATCAAGTCTGCAGCCATTCATGGGAGTAGAAGAGAGGACAGGGACAGAAACAAAGAGTAGATTGCCCATTATGCCTTTGCTTCTAAAGTGACGATGCTGGACTCTAGCATCCAGTGGCTGTGGAAGAAAAACTTGACCAATCACAGGTCTCAGTTATGAGTATGCTTTAGGAGGATAAAGAAGACTGTTTTCTGATGCTTTAGAATCAGCTTATGAGCTACTTGGCTTTAGCCAAAAGACTTTTCAGTCTTAGATGGAAAACTGAATTCAGACTACTAGAACCTAGCTGGGAGAGAAGGAGGCCAATCCAGGAGTAAAGGCATCAGGAAGAGGATAGAGCCAGGTCATGTATATGGCCAGTTCTCCTGGTGATAACTAGTCTTGGGTCTTATCATTTTCAGGCACAACTTCGAGTGATTTGTCAGTTAATCTGTGATCCCGACACGGTGGCGTGCATCTAAAATACCTTCCAGCTACAAGGAAGGGTGAGTCGGGGGCATAGCCTGAGTCCACCAGTTGGAGTCTGCGATGCCCATGAGCACCTCACTGCACTCTAGCCTGGGCGACAGAGTGAGAATTCACACAAAGAAGAAACAGATGCCTACAACTCCTCGTACCCTGTTTCTATGG
>NW_007019483.1:0-457 GCF_000164805.1 Carlito syrichta
TAAAGCTAGCTATCCTGTTTGGCAGCTGGCTCTCCAGCTGACTTAACTAACTGACTTAACTAGCTACCCAGCTGACCTAAATAGCTGACTTAACTAGCTAACTACCTATCTAGCCAGCTGACTCAACTAGCTGATTCAACTTGCTAGCTACCTAGCTAGCTATCATATAGCCAGCTGACTTAACTAGCTCACTTAACTAGCTAGCTAGCTGTCATATCAAGCTGACTTAACTAGCTAGCTGCCTAGATACCCAGCTGACTTAACTAGTTGAAATAACTAGCAGCCAGATGGCTACACATCTCATGTAACAAACTTTGTAACTAGATAGTCACAACTGATCTAACGAGCTGACTTAACTAGATAGCCAGCTGATTAGCCAGCTGACTAAACAAGCTGACTTAACTAGCTGGCCAGCTGTCTATCCAGGTGACATTATTGCCTAGCTAACTATCTAGCC
>NW_007019484.1:0-445 GCF_000164805.1 Carlito syrichta
CATAACAGTGTAGGAATTAAATTCCTTTTTTTAAATATGTGGGGTATAGTTCAGGTTTAGGTATACAAATGGTCATTGTACAGGTAAAATTTAGGCCTCCCTTTTGTTCCCACTTTGCCTGGTTTGAGATCAAGTGTCCTTATTGATGTTATGTGCTTTCCCCTTCCCCTGGTGGTCTCCAGCTACTGCCAATCCCTTTTGTATAGTATTATGGTAAATGTTTAGGGTCTGCTTATGAATCAGAACAAATTCTGTTGTGAACTGCACGTGCAAGGGATCTAGAGTGCATGCATCTTATGGGAATCTAATGCCTGATGATTCTCCTGACCCCAGGTCCATGAAAAAGGATGTCTTCCACAATATCAGTCCCTGATGCCATAAAGGCTGGGGAACGCTGCCCTAAGGGGAATAGATGCACTTGTGGGGCCCAGTGCCATATTTTCCC
>NW_007019485.1:0-452 GCF_000164805.1 Carlito syrichta
GGGCATACCTGATCACCAGGGACCCTGCATAATCAAAGATTGTATATCTAACACTGTATTGCACCCCACATTTTTAAAAAAATTAAAGTAAATTATTAAATACATAAATAAACAAACTGACTTTATTTGTTTATTCTTTACTTTTTATTTCTTTACTTTAAAAATGTTTACAATTCAGGGTTGGGGTAAGAAATATTCATTATACAGGGATTGATTATTTAAGCAATGTTTAATACTCCGTTATTAACTCCCTTTCCCTTTAATACGCTGGAATACATGGTATAATTCTTTCTTCAAAATTGACAACTACAGTGTTTCTCACGTAAATTCTGAATGTTTTATTCTGTCTAAATTGAAACTTGTTGAGATTCCAGATCTATATTATTCTAAGAAAACTGAATCTTCAGATTCAGTATATCTAAGTGCTATTCGGAAGGCAGAATACCTAATAA
>NW_007019486.1:0-809 GCF_000164805.1 Carlito syrichta
CCATTTAAAATAGGGGAGAAACTGAGGTGAAAAAAAAGAAAATGGGCAAATTTGAAGAGTGAGAAAGAACTTTTACTACACCCTGTCATGTGCTTGCAACCTTTGAAACCCCCACGTCTGAAGTTGGGGGTCTTCTCAGCATGGAAATGCTAGCTCCTGATCACAAGTGTTTATCAGACTTCAAGGAGCACAATATTTATTGCTACAGGGTGAGAGGACAACAATAGATTTAGGTTAAGAGCATGCTATTGAGAGACCCAAGAAACCATGAAACTTATTTGCTGTAAAAGTAGCATTTAGTTCACTATATTTCATATATCCCCACCCCATGTTTACCATATATTTTGTGTATTCCTACCTCATGTATTTTATGAAATCTTAGTACTTTAAATCCTACCTCAGACCCCGTAGAATTAGGCATATGTCGGGTTTTAAGCAGTGTTTGTATTTAGAATTCTTGGGTTAAGCATTGTCAGCCCCAAACTAGCAGGCTAACTTATGCTTTTACAACGGGATGTAAATGATAAAGCGATAAGCCTCTTTCAAACATTCCTACAAGTTGGCAGCAGACTCAGAGGAGCCAGCTCCTCTCTAGGTGGGCTTTATCACCAGTTTTTATCTCAGTGATAATTTACACGCAGTGGCTATGTAAACCTGCAGGGAACAAAGACTTTTATAAAAGTAACCGCCTTGTTATAATAAGCTTGCTATTATAAATTCCCAGAATTAGTATATGATTTTCTACCCCACATTCACTGTATGTGTTTGCAGCATTCATATTTAAAACTTTTGTTAAGTTTGGCTTTTGT
>NW_007019486.1:2295-3096 GCF_000164805.1 Carlito syrichta
TTCATCTAATGCCCAAGACTGATCAACAGAGCATGAACAAGAATCCCAAACACACTGTCCCCCAGACACCCCAAAGTCCACAACTAAAATATTTATCATAAGCTACTACAGTGTTGCTAATCCACAGCTTACATTCTTCTCCAAGATAAGAAATCCAGATATGTTATTTCCCCATCTCTTCTTTAATTTCCAACTGAGGAAATTACTTCTGTACTTAAAAATTACTCTGCCCTGGTCAGTCTATTTGGTCCAATATTCCCTCCATCTCTAGGGCTCACTCTTTGTTCAAATCCTCTGTAGTGTCTGGCAGTTGCCAACAGACCCAAGCAGTTAAAATGCAGAGACAAGAAAGACCAGAAACTTTGGCTCGGGTAAAACTCAACTGGGGGTGTGAGGACTGTGGACAGTCAAACTGCAGACTCAGCATCTTCTCCTGGGGTGTGATTATTCTCAGCCATGACCCAGACTACACTTGTGACTTTTTCACAAAAGATGGACCTCCTCAGTACTCGACTGCCTATATATGTCCTTCACATTTTGTGTGACACAGAAAGTTATACTCTGAGCCAGGTACCTGTTGTCCCAGCTACTTGAGAGGCTGAAACAGTAATATTTGAGACCAGGAGTTCAGGGACATAGAGTGCAATGATTGGGCCTGTGAGTGACCAGTATACTCTAGCCTGGGCCCCATAATAAGATCCTGTCTCTATAAAACAAAACAACAACAAAAATAAATTAAAACAATTTTTTTTGGAGTCGGGGTCTCACTCTGTTCCCCAGGCTGGAGTGCAGTGGCATAAT
>NW_007019487.1:0-1126 GCF_000164805.1 Carlito syrichta
TCGTGATGTTGATATCAGATAAATAATCTTTAAGTTATCAAAAAATTTAAAAAACATACAGAAGGTCTCTATACAATGATAAAATGTTCAATCTATCAACAAGAAAGAGCCGTCCTAAACATCTATACACACAAAATAGGAGCACCAACTTTCATAAAGCAGCTTCTAGGCAAACTTTAAAGATATTGACTCTAACACTCTCATAGCTGGGGATTTAATACCCGACTCACAATCCTAGACAGATCATTAAGACAAAAAAAAGCAAGGAGATCTGGAACCTCAATGTGACTCTTGACCAAATGAACTTAACTGATACCTACAGGACATTCCACACAACAATCACAGAATATACATTCTACCCATCACCACATGGAATATACTCTAAGATTGACCACATCCTTGGCCATTAATCAAGCATAAACAAATTTCATAATTGAAATTTTCCCAGGCACCTTCTCAGACCACAGTGGAATCAAAATAAATATCAACAACAACAAAGCTCCCCCCAAACCCACAAAGACATAGACACTAAACAGCATGATGCTAAACAACTCCTGGGTCAGTGATGAAATCAAAACAGAGGTTAAAAGATACCTGTAAACAAATGAAAATGAAGAACCATCTTACCAAAACCTCTGGGACACCATGAAAGCTGTAGTAAGAGGGGAATTCATATTCCTACAAACACACATGAAGAAAATGGAAAGATCACAAGTTAACAACCTAACAAGTCACCTAAGGAAGATGAAAAAGCAAGACCACCAAACTCTAACTTCAGCAGAAGAATCCAGGTCGCCAAAGTAAAAGCCCAAATCCAGGACATAGAAGACAAAAAAAAAAAAAAAAATAAAAAAAAATAAATGAAATAAAAAGCTGGTTCTTTAAAAGGATAAACAAGATAGATGGTCCCCCAGCTAGACTGACCAAGAAAAAGAGAGAAAAAGCCCAAAAAACACAATCAAAAACACAGAAGATGAAGTCACATTTGATCCTGAAGAGATACAAAAGATCAATAGAGACTACTATGTACACTTGTATGGAAACAAACTTGAAAACCTTAAGGAAATGTAGGACTTTCTGTCATCACACAACCTGCCTAGGTTGAAACAAGAAGAAATTGAGACCC
>NW_007019488.1:0-785 GCF_000164805.1 Carlito syrichta
CAATGCAATTACAAATAGGCAAGAAACCTAAATGAACCTCACCAAAGAGGTGGCACAATTGGAAATAAGCATATAAAGTATATTCAACACATATAACTAAGGAATTGAACATTAAAACAACAATGAGAAATCATTTCTAGAAAATGGTCAAAATCTGAAACACTGTCAACACCAAATGTTGAGGAGGATGTGGGGCAATAGAAACTCTCACTCTTTGCTGCTGGGACTGAAAATGGTACAGCCACTTGGAAGACAGTCTAGCAATTTCTTACAAAACTAACATACTCTTACCATATGATCCAGCAACTTCATTCCCTGATATTTGCTTACATAAGCTGAAAGCTTATGACCACACAAAAACCTGCACATGGGTGTGTATGGAAGATTCATTCATAATTACTAAAACTTGGGAGTAATAAGTGTCCTTCAGTAGTTCAACATTTGAACAAACGGTGGTACATCCAGGCAATGGAATATTATTCGGAACTTGAAAAGAAATAAGCTATCAATCTGTGAAAAGACATGGGGAAGCTTAAATGCATATTACTGTGAAAGAAGCCAGTCAGAAAAGACTACATACTGTAGCCTTTATGTGACATATTGTCATAATTGCTATGACATTTTGGAAAAGGCAGAACTATAGAGACAGTGACTCCCTGAGATTGGGGGTAGGGAGAGATGATCAGGCAGAGTACAGAAGCCTTGTATGGGAGTGAATTTATTCTATACAGTACTCCAGTGGTGAACACATGTCATTGTACAGTCATCAAACCCTAGACAATGTA
>NW_007019489.1:0-770 GCF_000164805.1 Carlito syrichta
CATTTTATCTGAAACAAAACTCTGGATAGAGTGTAAAGGCCTTAATAGATATATATAGCCAGATCTAACATGATTCTTTTAAAAATATGCAAAAATATTTTAATACCTTTACTTAACTCATGTTAATATGAGTCCTAGATTAGGCAAAAGAAGAATAGATTGAAGTAACTCAATCGCTGATGACCTCTAATTCTGCCCAAAGGACATAAACACAAATATATTTTGACATCCAGTAGTCATCTGGCTCCATTCTTTTTTCAATGCCCAACTACACATGAAATGATAAAAGCTTTTAAAAAGGAAGACCCTTTTACCCTATCAACTGATGAGAAAGCTTTGAAACAAACTGAAAATAAAAAAGTCCATTTCATAGTCATAGATTTCCAACTTTAGAGTTATTTCAAATTAGTATCCTCATGTGACCCAGTTATAGTATCATATTGTTTGGGTATATAAATAAGTAAATAACTTTTGTTTCAGATTTTAAGATTATATGGCATGACTTGCCTTGGAGTAGAGTCTTATTTCAAATGACCTTGAGGCTTGCAAAATTTGTTTGAAATGTGAAATAAGGGAGCTCCGGTAAGATGGCAATGGCACAGGTGAGACTGTGAGACTCTGTGAAAGTGAGTTCACATAAAGACTCTTACTTTCCGTTCCCCATCCCCCCACCCACCACCAGCCACATTGGTCCGAGGTCTGGAGACCATTGGTCCCATGCACCACTGGCTACCATGGCCCCCCTGCTGCTGCTGTTCCAACCCAGGGGG
>NW_007019490.1:0-2468 GCF_000164805.1 Carlito syrichta
AAGGATGGACATCTTCACAATGTTGAATCTTCCAACCCATGAGCATGGGATATTTTCCCACTTGTTTGTGTCATCTTGATTTCTTTGAGCAGTGTTTTGTAATTTTTCACTTTAAACGTCTATCATGTCTCTGGTTAGGAAGATGCCAAGGTATTTCATTTTTTTTGTGGCTATTGTGAATGGAATTGTGTTTTTTATTTGGGTTTCTGTTTGTTTATTATAGGTGTAAAGAAATGCAATTGTCTTTTGCACATTTATTTTGTATCCTGAGACTTTGCCAAAGGCCTTTATCAGTGTAAGGAGGTTTTTGACAGATTCTCTTGGGTTTTCAAGGTACACAATAATATCATCTGCAGAGAGAGATTACTTGACTTCCTCTTTTCCTATTTGGATACCCCTGATTGCCTTCTCTTCTCTGATTGCTTGATCCAGGACTTCCAATACTATGTTGAACAGGAAGAGTGAGAGTGGGCATCCTTGTCTTGTTCCAGTTTTCAGGGAAAATGGTTCCAATTTTTGTCCGTTTAGGAGTATGCTAGCTGTGGGTTTCTCATAGATGGCTTTTACTATTTTGAGGTATGTTCCCTGTATGCCTAGCTGTTCAAGGGTTTTTGTCAAGAAGGGGTGCTGGATTTTATCAAAAGCTTTTCTGCATTTACTAATGATATAATCATGTGGTTTTTTGTTTTGACATCTGTTGATGTATTTAATTACATTTATGGTTTTACAAATGTTGAACCAGCCTTGCATCCCAGGAATGAAGCCTACTTGGTCATGATGGATGATTTTTGAGATGTATTGTTGAATCCGGTTTGCTAGGATCTTGTTGAGAATTTTAGCATCTATGTTCATCAAAGATATTGGCCTGTAGTTCTTTTTGTTGGATCTTTACCTGGCTTGGGTATCAATGTGATGTTGGCTTCATAAAATGATTTGTGGAGAGTTCCATCTTTTTCAATCACTTGGAATACCTTCAGTAGGATTGGTATAAGCTCCTCCTTAAATGTCTTATAGAATTCTGTTGGAAAGCCATCTGGACGAGGGCTTTTTTTTCTCGGTAGTTTTCTTTTTACGTAGTCGATTTCCTTGATTGTTGTTGGTCTAATTAGGTCTCAATTTCTTCTTGTTCCAACCTAGGTAGTTTGTGTGATGTCAGAAAGTCCTCCATTTCCCTAAGGTTTTCAAGTTTGTTTCCATACAAGTGTACATAGTAGTCTCCAATGATCTTTTGTATTTCTTCAGGGTCAGATGTGACTTCATCTTTTGTGTTTCTGATTGTGCTTATTTGGGTTTTTTCTCGCTTTTTTTTTTTTTTTTTTGGTCAGTCTAGCTAGGGACCATCAATCTTGCTTATTCTTTCGAAGAACCAGTTTTTTGTTTCATTTATTTTTTGTATTATCTTTTTGTCTTCTATGTCCTGGATTTGGGCTTTTATTTTGGTGATCTGTTTTCTTCTGCTGAAATTAGGGTTTTTGTGGTCTTGCTTTTCCAGCTTCCTTAGGTGGCTTGTTAGGCTGTTAATTTGTGTTCCTTCCATTTTCTTCATGTGTGTTTGTAGGGATATAAATTCCCCTCTTACTACAGCTTTTAAGGTGTCCCAGAGATTTTGGTAAGTTGTTTCTTCATTTTCATTTGTTTCCAGGTATCTTTTAATCTCTGTTTTGATGTCATCATTGACCCAGGAGTTATTTAGCATCATGCTGCTTAGTTTGCATGTCTTTGTGGGTTTTGGGGGGACCATGTTGGTGTCAATGTTTACTTTTATTCCACTGTGGTCTGAGAAGGTGCATGGTAGAATTTCGTTCCTTTTAAATTTGCTTATGCTTGATTTATGGCCAATTATGTGGTCGATATTAGAATACGTTCCATGAGGTGATGAGTAGAATGTGTATTCTGTGGTCTTTGGATGGAGTATTCTGTAGGTATCAATTAAGTCCATTTGGTCCAAAGTCACCTGAGGTTCCGGATCTCCTTGCTGATTTTTTGTCCTGATGATCTGTCTAGGGTTGTGAGTGGGGTATTAAAGTCCCCAGTTATGATAGTGTTAGAGTCAATATCTTTCTTTAGTTTTCCCAGAAGTTGCTTTATGAAAGTTGGCGCACCTATGTTGGGTGCATATATGTTTAGGATAGATATTTCTTGTTGATGGATTGAGCCTTTTATCATTGTGTAGTGGCCTTCTGTATCTTTTTTGATTTTTAATACTTTGAAGGGTATTTTGTCTGAAATTAAGATGGCTTCTCCTTCTTTCTTTTGTATTCCATTCGCCTGGAAGTTTGTTTCCCATCCTCTTACTTTGAGTCTGTGGGTGTCCTTTCTAGTGAGGTGAGTCTCTTGAAGGCAATAGATTGTTGCCTGATGATATTTTATCCATTTTGCCAATCTATGTCTTTTCAGTGGTGCATTTAGTCCGTTCACATTTAGGCTAATAATTGAAATGCAAGAGTTGATCCCTGTCTAAGGTTCTT
>NW_007019491.1:0-541 GCF_000164805.1 Carlito syrichta
CATCACACAAGCGCTTTGTAGCAGCAATTTTTTTTCCTAACTTCCCGAGTTGATTGTTGGGATAGTATGAGGACATTGTGGCATACATAAAGTTATTGATAACCTTTAAATATTTCAACAAAATGTGGCATTTATGGTACTTTTCAACATATTCTAAATTATTTTTAGTGTTTTAGGAAAAAATAAAAGAGTATTGGGTATCTCCATTCAGAGAGGTAAACATATTTCAAAAATTTAAAGAATATACATTAAAAAGGTTTACAAATGTGTTTCTGGAATCATCATAATATTATAAAATTGGACTAAAAGGAAGGGAAACTGCCTATAAATAAAAGTAGGTGGGCTACAGGCACTAGTTACCACACCCGGCTTTTTCTTTTTCTTTCTTTCTTTCTTTCTTTCTTTCTTTCTTTCTTTCTTTCTTTCTTTCTTTCTTTCTTTCTTTCTTTCTTTCTTTCTTTCTTTCTTTCTTTTTTTATAACAAAGATGAAGTCTCATTATGTTATTCAACCTGGTCTTGAACTCCTGGCCTCAAGCAATT
>NW_007019492.1:0-701 GCF_000164805.1 Carlito syrichta
CAGAACATTATGGACCTCTTTATCTTGATGTACAAAAAACTGGAATTTTCGGTCACCAGGAAATGTCTCGGGATCCCCCAGAGTGAAGAAGGAAGCTGCGTAATGAAGGTCGTCATACACAGGAAAGTACACGTCATATTGCTAAGGAAGTATAAGGAATCTTCCTTATATGAGTCCTCAATCCCAAAAACTTCAGGCCATCTTCCTAAGACATAACCACGAATCAGGTTTTTGAAGTAGGAATCAGGGTAATGGGAGTCTTAGCATAAAGGAAACTTCATTGCCTATAGCTAAGTAAGAATGAGGAATCTGCATTACTCGGGTCATCAATCCCAAAAATGCTTAAGGTCAACTTGCTATGGGCTAAACACGAATCATCGTGTTTTCGAGCATGAATCTGGAAAACAGAGTTCTTATTTACAGGCAACTTCATGACCTTTTGCTAAGAACGAATAAGGAATCTGGGTTACATGAGTCCTCAATCCCAAAATTCTACAGAGCACCTTGGAAATTTATAAAAAGAATCAGAGTTTCGAAGCAGGATATATCTAATTAGAGCACTAATATACAGGAAAATACACAGCCCCTTGCCAAGGAAGAAAAAGAATCGGGGTTAGAGCAGTCCTCAGTCCTTAAAGTCAACAGGCCATCTGCTCCGGGCTAAACAAAAATCAGGGTTTAGAAGCTGGAACATAAGTAAT
>NW_007019493.1:0-855 GCF_000164805.1 Carlito syrichta
CTCTGGTCCCACTCTGACTGAGGCACCCAGTAGTCTCACACTCCACTTCCCCCAACTTGCCCCTGACTACAGCAGGTCCAGAGAACAGCTGGAGCACTGTGACCAGGCAGAGACTTGCAATGACTTACCCACCAGCTCTGCCTAACCTCTAACTTGGGAACTATGACCCCCATGGTTGTGTAAGGGAACAGTATATCTTAAGGGGGTGCTGAACAACCACTCTTGACTCTTGGTTCCAGGAACTCTGGACTCCCTCCCCCACCCCAAGTCACTGGTGGCATACCATATGCAGCACCCAGCTACATTGCTGATTTCTAGTGCCTGACACCAAGCAATAACACCATAGCCTGTCATAGTGTATCATCCATGGACCTGGATGAGTGGAGAGAAAGGACGGATGGAAAGAAAAGATCAGTGATAGAGGAGCTGCCCACCACGGTTACTTTCCAGCAGAGATCCCCATTGCCCTGCCCATCTATGAGCAGCATCCACCTGGGTTTCTTTCTAAGGTAACCTCACCAAACAGGAGGTGGAAGCCCCACCCCTACACTTAATCAGACATGGGCAATTTAGTCTTGAGGCAGATCTCTCAGGTAGCAAGCCAAGGGAACCAACCCAAGCATTGAGTAAATCTATCTGCCTGCAGTGAGAAGAAAGGGGAGAGACTAGCGATCACAGCTGAAGAGACTTTAGACACTCAGGAAAGACTCCAGAGGATAGTCTGGTTTCTTATTTTGATTTTTGATTTTATTGTTTTGATTGTTTGTTTGGTTCACTTTTGTTTGCTTTTTGAGTTAGACCACTTGGTTTGTGTTGGGGAAAAGCACATCAAAAGGCCATGATTTTATTAGACTG
>NW_007019494.1:0-1119 GCF_000164805.1 Carlito syrichta
GGTCCTTTTAAATTTGCTTATGCTTGATTTATGACCAATTATGTGGTCAATCTTGGAATATGTTCCAAGCGGTGATGAGTAGAATGTGTATTCTCTGGTCTTTGGATGGAGTGTTCTGTAGGTATCAATTAAGTCCATTTGGTCCAGAGTCACGTTGAGGTTCTGGATCTCATTGCTGATTTTTTGTCCCGATGATCTGTCTAGGTTGTGAGTGGGGTATTAAAGTCCCCAGTTATGATGATGTTAGAGTCAATATCCTTCTTTAGTTTTCCTAGAAATTGCTTTATGAAAGTTGGCGCACCTATGTTGGGTAAATATATGTTTAAGATAGATATTTCCTGTTCATGGAGTGAACCTTTTATCATTATGTAGTGGCCCTCTGTATCTTTTTTAATTTTTGGTAGCTTAAATGGTATTTTGTCTGAAATTAGGATCATGACTCCTCCTTTCTTTTGTGTTCCATTCACCTGAAAATTTGTTTCCCATCCTCTTACTTTGAGTCTGTGTATGTCTTTTCTAGTGAGATGGGTCTCTTGAAGGCAGTATATTGTTGCCTGGTGATATTTTATCCATTTTGTCATTCTATGTCTTTTCAGTGCTGTGTTTAGTCCATTCACATTCAGACTAATTATTGAAATGTGAGAGTTTGTCCCTATCATGGAGTTCTTATTGAGTTGTTGTTCTTCCAATTGGTTTTTTCTTTTTTCTTGTTTTTTTTTTTTTTTTGGTCTTTCTTTTGTTTTTGGGGTTGGTTCGTGTATATTTTATTCTTTTCCCTGTACTCTTGTGAAGAACGTTGTTCTTTTTTCCTTTTCTTCTGTGTTTAGTACTTTCTTAAGTGTTTCACGTAGAGATGGTTTGGTGGCAGCATAAGTTCTTAGGGATTGGATATCTGGGAATGATTTTAACTCTCCCTCACTGATGAAGCTTAGCTTGGCCAGGTAGGTTATTCTTGGATGAAATTGTTTATCTTTTAGGACTTTGAAGATAGGGCTCCAAGCTCTCCTAGCCTGCAGGGTTTTTGCAGATAAAACTGCTGCTATTCTGATTGGTCTTCCACGGTAGGTGATCTGGCCTTTTTCTCTTGCTGCCTTTAGGATTTTTTCTTTGTGCCTACTT
>NW_007019495.1:0-554 GCF_000164805.1 Carlito syrichta
ATTTGATGGCTTTTATTTATTTTTCTTATCTAATTGCTCATCGGGAACTTTCAGTATGGTATTGAATAGCAGTAATAAATGTAGGCATTCTTGTCTTGTTTCTTATCTTATCTCTATCAGTATGATGCTAGGTGTGGGTTTTCTTGAAAATGTTCTTTTTCATATTGAGAAAAATTATTTTTGTTTCCAGTATTCTTTTTTTATCATAAAAAGGTATTTACTTTTGTCAAATGTCTTTCCTGCATCAATTAACATGAGAATTTTTTTTTCTATTGTGGTATATATTGTTGAACCACCTTTACACGACTGGGATAAATCCCACTTGGTCAAAGTGTGAACTCCTCTTACTGATATTGAATTCAGTTTGCTAGTATTTTGTCAAGGACTAGTTATATGAATTTTACCTATAGCCAGACTACCATTCAAGATTTTCTTGGAAGCTTCCTTTGAAAAAGCTTTTCTGTCAGAGAAATGACAGCACTTCTGAGTCTTAACTATTTGAGTGCATCAAAATATTTGTTTGCTTAAATTTTTATAACTGATTTTTGCCTTTA
>NW_007019496.1:0-610 GCF_000164805.1 Carlito syrichta
CAAATACCCCAGGGCTCAGGCAGCTGGAAATGACCAGAGCAGGCTGAGATGGACAGACAGACAGACAGGGCAGGCTGAGACGGACAGTCAGACAGACAGGGCAGGCTGAGACGGACAGTCAGACAGACAGGGCAGGCTGAGACAGACAGGCAGAGCAGGCCAAGACAAGTGCAGCCTCCACTCAGAGACAAGAATGAGAATCAAGCTTTTGAATGGAGAAAATGAAAGAACTTGTGGAAATATTTATTTTGCTTTTTTGTAGAGATGAGGTCTCACTGTTCAGGCTGGTCTTGAACTTCTAGCCTCAAACAATCCTCCCTCCTCAGCCTCCCAAAATGGATATAAATATATTTTTGAGTTGGAGTCTCCCTCCGTCTCCCAGGCAGGAGTGCAGTGGTAGGCTCATGGCCACCCCAGCCTCGACCTACTAGGCTCAGGCAATCCTTCCGCCTCAGCATTCCAAGTAGCTGGAACTAGGCACGCGCCACCATGCCCAGTTAATTCTTTGATTTATTGTAGAGATGAGGTCTCACCAAGTTGCCCAGGCTGGTCTCGAACCTATGGGGCTAGGCAATCTTCTCACCTCAGCCTCCCAAAGTGCTGGAATTAT
>NW_007019497.1:0-674 GCF_000164805.1 Carlito syrichta
AAGGACTTTTAGGTTCCTGTATCCACTCTAGTCTATTATTCTGAGTGAAATTAGAAGTAATGTGAAGTTTGACTAAATGTTTGACCATATATATATATATATATATATATATATATATATATATATGTATATATATATATATATTTACATATACATATAAAACATTATATATGGTCATATATATATATATATAATGTTTTAAACTTCTCTTGCATGCAACTTACTTATGTAGTGAATCCTAACTCTAAAATAAATAAATAAACAAACAAACAAATAAATAAGAACTTTAAAAAACATTTTAAAAATCACTCTGGCTATTCTGCCAAAAATAAAGATGGAAGTAGGTGGTAAGCCAGAGTAGAAACGGAGACCTACCAAAAAGCCTTTGCATTAAACCTTACTTTCAGTGGTGATGCTTCTGACGAGGGTGACAGCAGGATAAATAAGGTGAAGCAACTAGATTTGGAGTATATTTTTTTTCACACCTCACAACAAATCCATCAACTGATCTGTAAATTCTATTTTAAATTACACCCAGAGTCAAACTTTTGTTTTATTACCTTTACTACTGCCCACTTGTTCTAAGCCACTGGGTAGCCTTATATCTCAAAGAATATAATAGTCCCTTATCTGGGTTTCATGGTCATTCCATTTCCCACCTATACTCTCACTCC
>NW_007019498.1:0-849 GCF_000164805.1 Carlito syrichta
TAGTCTTGCGAGACTATAGGTATTAATTAAGATTTTGTTTGTTTGTTTTTCCTGTTAATCTGATGTCAATTTGATTTGTAGACCAGTCAAAGAACCTAGAAGGGTAGAGGCAAATAGAAAGTGTTCTTCCCCTACAGCAGTACAGACAACTCTTTGGAGGAATGTTGCTTAAAAGAAGGTAAAGACATCAGGCATAAACTGGAACAGGATGTGGGTCTAGAAACGTTTTTAAATGTTGAAATGGATTATCTTCTGATTTTAGAATCACTTTGCCAATATCTTTTTTGAATAAAATAAAAGCTGATGAAATTCTTTAAATTTCTATTTTGAGATGATTATAGATTCACATGGTATATTAGTCTGTTTTGCATTGTTATAAGGAGATGCCTGAGGTTGGATAATTTGTAAAGAATAAAGATTTATTTGGCTCCCAATTCTTCATGGCACTGGCATCTGCTTGGTTTCTGGTGAGGCCTCAGGAAACTTTTACTCATGGTGGCACATCACAAGGCAAGAGGATGAGCAAGCAAGGGAAGAGATGGTGCCAGGCTCTTTTTTAAAGAGTCAGTTCTTACATGAACTAATACAGTGGGAACTCACTCATTAAGGCTAACACACATCTACATCCCTGATTCAACCACTTCCCACTAGGCCCAACCTTCCAACATTGGGGACCACATTTCAACATGAGATTTGGAGGGGACAACTACCCAAACGATATCATATGGGCAAGAAATAATACAAAGAATGCAGAAGGAATCGAACTGAGGGAAAAAAAGAAAAAAGAAATAACAGAGACATCTTGCATATCCTTAGCCCAGTGTCTCCCGATAGTAACATTTCGTATAA
>NW_007019499.1:0-822 GCF_000164805.1 Carlito syrichta
GTCTCACCAAATTGCCCAGGTGGGTCTCGAGCCCACGAACTCAGGCAATCCACTCACCTCAGCCTCCCAAAGACATGGGATTACAGGCTGAGCCACCAAGCCCAGCATGGATACATAATTTAAAAGATGCATTTTTCATAACAGAGTTGCCTTTGCCCTCCCCTCACCCAATAAAGGGAAGGCACTGAAGAATTCTTAAACAGCTGTCTCTTTTAGAAAATGAACTGATTAAAAGGAATAAGTTTATATCTGATTGATTGCTTTATATGTTGCTTGTTAACTGGGGACTTTGGGAGAGGTCCCTTAATTTATTTGAAACATATTAAATGATAGTTTATAATCAGTTTTCACTCGTGGGATATGGCTCCAAGGTCAACCAATTCCATCCCAAGTGGTATATCTTTATAGACAAGATAAAAAGCTGACTGAGTTTGGTATGCTTGTGTCTTCATCTCTTTTTTTTCACATATTGATTTTTTTTTTTAGATCACAGAATCCTACTTCTGGGTTTGCAGAAGCATATCTGTAAATAACAAATTCTGTACTGTACTTTGTTAATTTGGTAAATGTATGCATCATGATACATATTTAGGTAGAATAAAGGTAAAGATAAATTTAGCTATAATTGCTTTTATTAATAACATTTATGATTGAAGCTCAGCTAGTCTAATGATGGTCTCAAAAGGCAAAGGAGTAATTTGCTTTAAAAGCATAGCAAAACAAGTAATGAACAAGAGCATCCTAAATTTACCAAATAACCTTATTACTGCAGATTACCATTTTAAATAGAAAGAGAAAATAATTTTTTCGTATATCTTAAAA
>NW_007019500.1:0-667 GCF_000164805.1 Carlito syrichta
AGTAGCCAATATTTGGGAGACTGGGTAAAGTCATCGAACCTAGAGAAAAAGTAGAAATTTAATTTTGAAGAGGCCCAACTACCAAGTTTAGGATGAGATCAGCAAGACAGATTTGAAATTGGTCAGCAACTGCTCTAGGAGGTCTCACCTTTTGCTTTCCTTGATGTAAGGTTAGATCTGAAATGTGGAAGAGAGAGAGAGAGAGAGAGAGAGAGAGAGAGTGTGTGTGTGTGTGTGTGTGTGTTTAGTTAGATAATCCCAGTTGCTATGTTAGAAGTCAAGGAGGATGGGTGTGACAGGGATACAGGCAATTTTTACCACATCCAAAGGAAGAGATTTTGAGATTAGGCATTGGTGCTCTGTGTTCAGTTTCTGAGATAGCACATGACTTTGCAATATCTCTGAAATCATACCTAATGATGAGAAAGGGATTAGTCACTATAGAACCTCTCTAATAAGCAAGGTTTCTGACCTCAATTCTCCTGAGTTCTCTTCCTGGACTGGATATCTAGGGGACGTTTGGGGGCCTAGAGAAAAAAATAGCCTCATCAGATAAATCTGCCTTCTATAATTCAGGAAAGAGGCTTCCCCAGCCCCGTCTTTTCTGAGAGTTGTTCCTGTCAGTCTCATGAGAGGTAGATCCTATGAGGCAGAAAGGATCTGGGGA
>NW_007019501.1:0-745 GCF_000164805.1 Carlito syrichta
ATACGTGAGCTCCACCAGGGCAGAGACCATGCCTGACTCATTTCTTTATTACTAGAACCCAGCACAGTTTCAGGTTAATGGAGGAACCCAAATAAATTTTGGTAGAATGCATGGTAGATGAAACACACACACAGTCTCTCTCCCTCTCTCTCTCTCTCTCTCTCTCTCTCTCTCTCTCTCTGATGGATTAAGGGGTTGTACTGGAAGATATAACTCCTAGACTACCTAATGCCCCAGTTGAGTTGCTATATGTGCCTGCCCTGAAAACAACAAGGCTTAGGGATTTAAAGAACTTGAATAAAGGATGATCACCTTTGAAGTGCAAAAAGAAAGTGGAGCATAGCATAAGGTTATTCATGGAAGCAAAAAAACACAAACAGACACAATTCATGAAATGTGTAAGTAATGACAGAAAGGAAAAAAGAAACAGACATTTATTGACCACTTTGATCAGCAAGCCAGGAAAGTGCGAGATATTTGAAGTATGTTAACTTATTTTATTATAACAAAAATCCTTCTTAGATAGGTATTAATGACCACTAAAAATGTGAAAACTGAAAGTGAGGAAGTGCAAGTAACATATCCCTGTTGTAACACAGTAACCCCAAATCTGAGAGGGCTTCTGCATAATGTTTATCTGTTCCAAAGAAGTCACTCTGAGTCCTAGCAGAAAAGACATCGGGTTTATTAAAATCTACAGGAGACGGCCAGGCACAGTGGTTCAGCCTGTATCCCAGCACTTTGG
>NW_007019503.1:0-630 GCF_000164805.1 Carlito syrichta
CTGTGGTTTGTTCACAGGGTGACTGGCTTTAGAGTCAGAAAAAAATGGGATTGTGGGGAAGAAATATCCCTGGGTGAGGGATGTGTCCCTGGACTTTATGTTGAAATGTCCTTGTTGCCGAGTTGGAGGGTCGTCTGCCTGGAGCACATTTCTCACCTCAGAGAGGAGAACCAGCAGAAACCCAGCCAGGGAGACTCCAGAACTCCCACACCAAAGTGGGAGCAGCCATTTGGCGTTTGGGGCTAGAAGGTGCCGAATCTGGGGGACCCCCAAACCCGGCCGCGATCCTTTGTCAAAAACGAACCAGAAGATCTGGTGTGTCATCAGCCACCTGGTATCCCAGCACTTTGGGAGGCAGAGGCGAGAGTATGGCTGGAGCCCAAGAGCCCAAGACCAGCCTAGGCCAGGCAGGGAAACCCTGTCTCAGCACACATCCAAACAGGGGGTCTGGGGTCAAGGTCCCCTTCATCACAGCTACTCCGGAGGCTAAGGTGAGAACATTGCCGGAGCTTGCAAAATCAAAGCTGGCAGTGAACGTTGTATCCCTGGGTCCCACTCTGGACCACAGAGCCAATGTCTCCCAAAAACATTAGAATCGTACATAGATTCTCAACTGTGCATGGTGTGTTC
>NW_007019504.1:0-684 GCF_000164805.1 Carlito syrichta
CCCTTCTGCCTCAGCCTTCCAAGTAGCCAGAACTAGAGGCATGCACTACCACACCTAGCTAATGTTTGAGTTATTGTAGATACTATGTCTCACCAAGTTGCCCGGGTTGGTCTCGAACCCATGAGCTTAGGTAATGCACTCTCCTTGGCCTCCCAAAGTGCTGGGATTACAAGCTGAGCCACCGAGCCCAGTCCCATTATTTTTTTTTTTTTTTTTTTTTCATTAATCAGTAGTTTTTATCATGGTTTTGTGGGGTACAGTTAAGGGTAGGTGTACAATGACGTTCCATTCAGGCACCCTGTAGATAAGAAGTGTTTTCCCATCCCCCGACAGATATTTGCTACTGTTAATCCCATCCCCCTCCCCCCCCATAGTTTCCCAGTACCATCCGTCATTTTCTCATAGTATTGCATTGGATGTTCAAGGTCCATTATATGAGTGAGAACATGTGATATTCGGATTTTTGTTTTTGTGAGAGGTCACTCAGTATTATAGACTCTAGTTCCATCCAGGTTGCAGCGAAATTCATGATTTTGTTCTTTTTTATGGCTGCGTAGTATTCCATCGTGTATATGTACCACATTTTTTAATCCAGTCCTCTTTTGATGGGCAGCATGGTTGTTTCCAGGTTCTTGCTATTGTGAACAATGCTGCGATAAACATACGTGTGCAGGTATCTTTTTT
>NW_007019505.1:0-660 GCF_000164805.1 Carlito syrichta
GTACCTGCAGCTGGAATAGTCAAAAAAATGTTAAATGTGTGAGAATGAATAGAGTGAAACTCACATGGTCCCCCTTTACTGTCTTGGGAATTGGATCATTTATGAGTGTTAAGGATTTTTCTCAGTACTGTTATCAATCAATGCCTTTTACTTACTGGAGGGTCTGCATCTTCAGCATAAATATGTGTGATAAGTGTACCCTTGACTGCATCTAGAGTCAGCATTTCTTTATAGATTTGTCTACTAAATAAAGGAGGATAATCATTCATATCCTGTAAAACACAATTAAGAGTTTACTTTCTACAGGTGAAACTGGATTAGGGACACAGTTACTAGCTTGACTGCCACTTTTCATATCATAAAAGCCATTTGACATTGTCAGTCTTCCATCCTCTTAATTCCATTACTGTCACTTCAGGCTGACACCCTTAAAGAAATTGCCCAAGTTCCTATACAACGTTAATGTGTGTGATATCAACTGAAGGGCAGTCCCCTGAAACAGTCTGTCACCCTCAAAAATATACATTTTAGCAATTGAAGTGACCCTTAACATTTACTGTGTTATTCTTGATGGTAGGATATAAAATATTAACCTTCGAAAAACAAGTAAGGATAAAATGTGTTAAAAAGTGCCATTCTATGAGTCAGTAGTAAAAGATG
>NW_007019506.1:0-742 GCF_000164805.1 Carlito syrichta
CCCTTAGCACAGGGGGACACTCACGGGCACCATCAACTCCACCTGCCAGGCTCAGATGATCATCCCACCTCATTCACCCTAGTGGCTGGAAACACAAACCTGCGCCACCACACCCAGCTAATCTTTGGATTCATTTTTTATGGCCGAGACGAGGACTCACCCAGTGTGCCAGACTGGTCTTGAACCCACAGACTCAGGTCATTCACTCACCTTGGCCTCTGAAGGCCTGGGATACCAGGCTGAACTCCGGAGCCTGGCATGGGGTTGTGGCGGGGGTGGTTCGTATCATCTTTCTGAGTCAGAATCATGCTCTGTCATCCAGGCTGGAGCGCAGGGGACTGCTCTTGGGCCCCATAACCTCTGCTGGCTAGGCTCTGGCGATCCTCCCACCATGGCCTCCCAAGTGGCTGGAACGACAGGCATGTTCCACCATACTTGGCTCTTTTTTTTGGCATCTTGTAGAGATGAGGTATTGCCAAGGTGCCTGGGCTGGTCTCAAACTTGAGGGCTCAAGCCATCCTCTCGCCTCTGCCTCCCAAAGCTCCGGGGTGACAGGCGTGAGCCCCAGCACCCAATCTACACACCCCTCTCAGGGACCCACCCCAAGGGCCGCTCCCTTCAGATAACCAGGGACCCCGGAGAGGACAGCTTGAGTCATCCACCGAGCCCACTCCTGGGAAGTGACTGGCACCAAGTGGGTGTCTTCACTGGGCACAGACTCTTCCACCCACCTCGATCCCTA
>NW_007019507.1:0-485 GCF_000164805.1 Carlito syrichta
AAAATACATAAACAGTAGCATACTTTTTATACGATAAAAGTGTTATGTACTGCCTGTAATGGTATGACTATACATGAAGGATCCCTAAAAAAGCCAGAGAATTTTTTTAGGGTGGACCCTTTGTGGTACAGACTTTCCCTGTTAAGTAAATATCTATAAACCCATTGACATTACTATACTAGCTAGCAATGTTTTGAGAGGCTATGTTCAGCTTCAGTGATTTTTTTTTGTGATTCTTTCTATGCATTTGTCCATTTCAACACTGGCAATTTACATGAACAGCATGAGGCAGAGATATCTTCCACTTTTTGATTTTGTTGAGGTTTATTTTGACTATCCGTGCTCTTTTTTGTTTTTATATGAATTTCTGTATTGTCATTTTTAGGTCTGAGAAAAAATATATTAATAACTTGATGAGTATTGCATTAAATTTGTAGATTGGCTTAGGTAGAATGGAAATCTTGACAATAGTGATATTTCAAGTC
>NW_007019507.1:2210-8628 GCF_000164805.1 Carlito syrichta
ACTGAATAAAGAAAATATACATATACACAATGGAGTATTATACAGCTATAAAGAAGAAAAAAGCATGCACTTCACAGCAGATTTCATGGACTTAGAGATCATCACACTTGATTATCTGTCACAGAAACAAATAACTGAATATCACATGTTCTCACTCATATGTGGGACCTGAACATAATCACATTAGTACAAGGGAGAGATTGGTAATCACTGGTCACTTCCAGGGGAGAGAGGCAGGGAGACGGGCATGTTACAACACAAAGGATGCCTGGTCCCAACGCTGAGTAAATGAAGCTTGATGCACCAGATGGCTGCCCAAACTTTCACCTGCATGTAGCTTACTTGTGTAGGTATATTCTTACTGTACCTCACATCTCTACAATAAAATAAGATTTAAATATATACCTAAAGATATAAATATTTAGAAGATATATTTCTTCTAAAGATGATGCGCTTCTTCCCAAATTTTGAATATGCAGAAAGGAGAACTGAGAAAAGAAATTATGACACAAATTTATATTGAATGGATAAAATATTAATAAAAAAAGTTCAAACTTTAAAATATATTTGTACTAGGATTCGGAAGACAAATACAGCATAATCAATAAATAAAAGTGACGGGTTAATATGCTGGCTGGGTTGGTGTCTGGTGAGGTCTGCTCTCTGTTTTTAAGATGATGCTTGCCTTTGTACCTTCAATTGGCTGAAGGCAGAAGGGATAAAAACAAAAGGTGAATGCTAGTTCACTCCATCACTTTTCTAAGGCACAAATCTATTGATGATGACAAATCCTCATAGGTTTGTCACTTAACGTAAGGCCCACCTCTTAATACCACCTCAATAGGGATTAAATTTGAACATGAAGTTTGGAGGAGACTCAAACAATAGCAAGGAACGTTACATCATTCCATTGTCTAAGTGGGTTATGAGTGCTCATTTCTTAGACTTTAATGAGTAAGGAATGTATAAATGCAGGACACTAATAAAAGAATATTCAAAGCACATAAAATTAGCAAATCTATATATTATAAACAATAAAAATAATGTGAAAAGATTAAAACAATAAATTAGAATTTAAAAACTTGATAATATACTATTCAAATTAACTATTGTATTATAACAAAGTATATGAAATAATGTATTTGCATAAAAGTAAAGCATTTAGAATAAATATATTTAAAAGTTGGACAACTTTAGTACATACAAATAGCATAATCTTTTAAATGCAAAAAGGGTTTATATTAAACATAACGATTTGCTGTTTAATGAGACACCCCTTTATTTTTTTATTTTTCATACTTTATTTTAAAGATATGGGGTACAATTCAGGATTAGGTATACAAGGGGACACCGTACAATAAAGTTTGTCCTCGCTGTGAGACCCACCTTGCCTGGTTTGAAATCAGGTACCTGTATTGATGATGTGTCCTCCCCACCCCCGCCCCAGCAGTATCCCACTGCTGCAGATCCCTTCTAATAGTATTATGGTAAATGTTCATGGTCCACTTATGAATGCGAACATGTGGTACTCTGTTCTTTGAATGAGACATCCACTTAATATAAGTATAAAGAAAAATTTAAACAAAGACATTAAAACATAGACCATGCAACACAAACTCATGAAACTGCTGTAGCTGATTTCCTGTCATAATGTAAAAGAAAAGCATTATTGGAAATGAAGAAGCATGCGTCTTAAAAATACATTTATTACTTTGTCCTGAGTAATAGTTTATGCATAGGGTAACACAAGTTCAACACAGAATTGAAAGAAATAAGTAGGTCATCAAAAGCAGGGATTTAACACTTGCACAGCTTATAACACAGATATTCCAGTGAACCTCTAGAAGATTTAAACTATATAATTAAGCACATATATGAACACACACATATACTCTCGCAACATACAGAATATTTATATTTTTAAGATCACATGAAAATGTCCCAAGAATACATTATAATCTCATAGTGTCAAGCATATTATACAAAAATATAGTGCTGTGCTTTCAATACCATAACACTAGCAGCCAGTCTTTACTAGCAGACACTTAATATGCAGCTACTCAAATTTAATATTAATTAATTAAAAATGAGTCACTTTTATTTTCTCAGTCACAATACTCACATTTAAAACAAGACGCAGAACACTTCCAACTTCACAGAAAATCTGACAACAGTGTATTTAAAATAGAAGTCAATAATCCAAAATCTGAATTCCCATATAACTTTTAATTGAGTAATATATTTACAAATATTGTAAGGACCAAACAATACCACAATGAATATTAAAAATTGTATATGAATCACAAGGAAAATAAAGTCTTTCTTGTGAAAAACTTATTGTCTTAAATATATACACTACAAAAGAAAAAAGCATATTTTGAAATATCTGAAAATTCATCAAGGAATTTTAAAACAGGAAGTTTGACATTTACTGACATTAAATACAAGAAAAGTAGTAGAAGGAAAATAATAAATAGCACAAAATCATGACGTGGAGCAAAATTACAATGGAAATGTATGAGTCAAAAATATTTCACTTAAAAAGTTGTAAAAATATCATACAGCATATTAAAGAAAATTCAGAAAAGGCACAGATATTTTATTTCTGGATTAAACATGATAAATCATTACAATTTTTATAGATATGAAATTTATAACTAACTATATTCTGTATACATATTAATATCCATATTAAATTTGTTTCTAAAACATACAAATTATCAAAATGCAACACAAAAAACAGAAACTTAGTGCACCTGAACATTTTAAAGAAATTGAGTTTATTATAAATCTTTTCTACAAAAAATATTATAGATAGATAGCATAACTACTGAATAGCATTTAAAAATGAAACAATACTCTTAAACAAAGGCTTATAGGTTACAGAAAAAGAGGAACGCTTCTCAATACAGCCCTGATGGCAAAAGCATTAAATAAAAACAGTCAAATTATTCTGGAACATGAATAAAGAAACAAATCTTATTTTAAATATATTTACTTGTTTATTTTAAAGGGGCAATACACTATAGCAAGTCTGTTTTTATTTTTAAAATGAAAGACTGGAATAACATTAGGAAAGAAATACGCCTGTGTGGTGACTCATGCCTATAATTCTAATACTGTGGGAGGCCAAAGCAGGGAGATTGGTTGAAAACCAAAGATATTTTAATGATATTTGTATTTCATGAGTTTATTCATTTTGTGATCAACCTGCACTATTAAGCCGAATTATTAGTAATATTTTAAAAATAGATGTATGGGATGCTAATACAAGTTCAACATACAATTGAAAGAAGCACCTGAATAAGTCCTCAAAAACAGGGATTTCACACTTTTCTCTTGCTGCTTATAATGCAGACATTGTGAGCCTAGAGAAGATTTAAACTAAACAATTAACACACATATGAACACACATACACTCTCTATGCAAATATCAAAAATTTATATTTTCAAGTTTATATAAAAATGTTGCAAAAGTGCACTACCATATCATCTTGCCAAGCATTTTAATATAAAAATACAGTGCTGTATTTTCAAGGCAGAACCATGACAGCCAAGCTTTACCTGTTGATACTTGAATTCAGTTACTGAAATTTAATATTAATTAACTAAAAATTACCAACTTTTAAATCACTTCTTCAGTCACAATAGTTACATTTAGACACAGACATAGAACACTTCCCACTTCACAGAAAACTTTCTAAGTTATTTAAAATAAAAGTCATTGACTAAACATTTGAAAATCTGAATGACTAATAATTCAGTAATATATTTATAAATAAAGGGCTAAAAATGTCACAATGAATACTCAAAATTATATAAATTCCCATGAAAATAAAGCCTTTCTGGTGAAAAACAGATTTCTTAAATGTATACACAACAGAATTCAAAAGCAGAAATTGAATTATCTGAGAATTCATCAAGGAAAATTAAAATGGGAAATTTGATACTTACTGCCAGTAAATACAAGCAATGTAGTAGAAGGGAAAAAATAAAAAGTTCAAAATTATGAACTTAAAACAATTACAGTGGGGATGTACAACAAGCAAAAGTATTTTTATTGGAAAAAAATATAAAATTGTGATGAAAGGATTTTGATGAAAAAAATCAGAAAAGGAACAGATTTTTGTTTCTGAATTAAACAGAAGAAATGGATTTATAGATATCAATCATTATTGATATTTAACTATATTCAGTATCCATTTTAATATTCATATAGAATTTAATATAGAAAATAAAAATTATCAAAATGCAGTACCACGAACAGAAACTTAGTACAGCCTTCATGTATTAAAGAAATTGACTTTGTTATAAAAACTTTTCTACAAAAATATTATGGGAACTCCAACGTCATTACCACTGAATAAGAACTTTTATAAATGAAACTGTACTAAAAAAAAAAAATCTTCCAGGTTACAGAAAAAAATAGGACTGCCTTTCAATACAGCCTTGACAGCCACAGTGTGGAATAAAAGCAGTCAAACGTGCCTGTGAACATGGATAAAGAAACAAACACTGCCTTGAGCCGGTCTCAGTGGCTCAGTCTGTAATCCCAGCGCTTTGGGAAGCCGAGGTGAGTGGATTGCCGGAGCCCACGCGTTCGAGACCCGCCTGGGCAACTTGGCGAGCCCTCATCTCTACCATAAATCAAAAATCAGCCGGGCATGGTAGCGCCTGCCTGTAATTCCGGCTACTCGGAAGGCGGAGGCGGAAGGATCGCCGGAGCCCAGCGGGTCGAGGCTGCGGTGGCCGGGAGCGGCCCCTGCCCTCCAGTCTGGGCGACGGAGTGAGACTCCAACCCAAAAAAAGCAGAAATCAAAAAACAAAAAAGCCCAAATATTACCTTGAATATAATATATTCATGGATTTATTTTTAAAGGGGCATTACATAACAGAATAATGATTTTTATTTTTGGATATGCAAGACTGTTTTAAAACGGAAGAAATAAGCCCTAGCAGAGGTTCATATATATTATTCCAACAATTTAGGAGGTTGTGGTAGGAGGATTGTTTGAATCCAGGAAGTCAAACCATCCTAGGTAACATATCTCTGCAAAAATAAAAATAAAAGAAAAAGGAAAGAAATTAAAAAAAAAAATATTCCTTGTGGTAGCATGTAATGTAACTGTGTTACCAAGTATTCCGGAGGTTGAGGAGAGAGGACCCCTTGAGTGGAGTAGCTAGAAAATGCAATAAGCCATCATTGTGCCACTACACTCCAGTCTTGGAGGTAGAGCAAACTCCTTACACAAATATAAGAGAATAAAAGAAAAGAAAGAAGAAAAAAAAAACCACCTTGAAGATAATCGTAGTTTACACTGTTGTGAACATTATATGGAGAAAGCATATTGAAAAGAATAAAGTAAATGCAATATCATTCTGTAAAAAATTGATTAGAAAAATTAGGATATTGTTATATTCCTTCGAGAAAGTTAAGATGAAAATTTCTAAATATAAATATATTTATTTTTTTTTACCAAACAGGTAATAATGCATAGAATATGCATACGACTTTTATTGTACCTTCTATTTCTTAGAAATGAATCCCTCACAGTGGAACTATTTCAAGAAGAAAATCATTGCACCTAGAGAGAGAAAATAAAAGTGTAATTATTTACAGATAAAATAGCTGATTATAGCCGGGTTCGATGGCTCAGTCTGTAATCCCGCGCCTTTGGGAGGCTGAGGTGAGTGGATTGCCTGAGCCCGCGGGTTCGAGACCCTCCTGGCAGCGAGACCTCATCTCTACAATAAATCAAAAAATCAGTCGGGCGTGGCAGCGCATGCCTGTAAGTCCGGCTACTCGGAAGGCTGAGGCGGAAGGATCGCCGGAGCCCAGCAGGTCGAGGCTGCGGTGGCCGGGAGCGGCCACTGAACTCCAGTCTGGGTGACAGAGTGAGACTCCAACTCAAAAAACAAAAAACAAAAAACAAAAAACTAAGTTGTAAAGAAAGCTTAGAAACAAAGTACACACTGTTGCGGGAGTGTTTAATAACATTTTACTCATTAAGTGAGGTGAGTTGATGTTTATCAAGAACTACTGTACTGACTTAAAATACTGCTCCACCTGGCAGGGGATTCCCCCCAATAGCAGGCTTGAAATGCTTGGAGCATTTGAGCCAAACAGAGGCTGAAAACCTGTTTTTCTGCTAGTCCAAATCCTTCTTCTCCTACTCTCATCTCCTTTCTGGGGAGCAGTCTTTTCTCAAGATGATTTAAATAAGGAAGTATGATCCGCTTTTAAGAGGAATTTTACTCTACCACAGTACTGCCATATCCCAGCTGTCAGAGCTCAAACCCATGAAATCATGTTCATCGGATGAAAACACATGTAGGATACCAGCAGTCCAGGCCTGGGGGAACTTTGCCATGCTGGATCTGTTTTGACTGTCTCTCTGTCTACCTGAAAATGAAGAGG
>NW_007019508.1:0-706 GCF_000164805.1 Carlito syrichta
CCTTCCTTTGTTTCTTTCTCTCTCTTCCTCTCTCTCCCTCTCCCTCTTCCTCTCCCTTTCTTTCTCTCTCTCTCTCTCTCTCTCTCTCTCTCTCTTGATTGGTCTTTCTGGAAACCTGTTTAGGGAGAGGGGTGAGATTGGACTTACTCTGTCACCCAAGCTGGAGCGAAGTGGCTCACTCACAGCCCCCATGGCCTCGACCTGATCCTTCCACCTCAGTCTTCCAAATAGCTAGAACCACAGGCACACACCATCATGCCCAGCTAATTTTTTGATTGTAGAGATGAGATCTCACCAAGTTGCCCAGACTGGTCTTGAACCCCTGGACTCAGGCAATCCTCTCACCTCTGTCTCCCAAAGTGCTGAGATTATAGGCGTGAACCACTACACCCGGCATGCCCACTACTTTCAATAGTTACACACATGCTTTGGAACCTATCTTAATTACCTCTATTCTCCTTGTTCTTGTTGAAGGCTGTGGTATAGATGCAACAGTTAGAACGAGGTCCTCTTTGCCTTTCCACTCATGAAGTTCTGCACTAAAGATTCCAGACAGTTGTAACTGTCACCTAATTCCACCTAATGCCAGAGCCCATCATTTTCATCATTTTAAGGTACTTTTTGGATTGTTCTATTTTGTTTCTGTGGATATATACCATTTTTGTAAAAAAAAAAAAAAAAATTATAGAGATGGGGTCTTGCTGTG
>NW_007019509.1:0-479 GCF_000164805.1 Carlito syrichta
TTCTTGTCCTGATGATCTGTCTAAGGTTGTGAGTGGTGTATTAAAGTCCCCAGTTATTATGGTGTTAGAGTCAATGTCTTTCTTTAGTTTTCCTAGAAGTTGCTTTATGAATGTTGGCGAACCTATGTTGGGTTCATATATGTTTAGGATAGATTTTTCTTGTTGATGGAGTGAACCTTTTATCATTATGTAGTGGCCTTCTGTATCTTTTTTAATTTTTGATAGCTTAAATGGTATTTTGTCAGAAATTAGGATCGCGACTCCTTCTTTCTTTTGTTTTCCATTCGCCTGAAAATTTGTTTCCCATCCTCTTACTTTGAGTCTGTGTATGTCCTTTCTAGTGAGATGGGTCTCTTGAAGGCAGTATATTGTTGCCTGGTGATATTTTATCCATTTTGTCATTCTATGTCTTTTCAGTGGTGTGTTTTTTTCCATTCCCATTCAGACTAATTATTGAAATGTGATAGTTCGTCCCTATC
>NW_007019510.1:0-468 GCF_000164805.1 Carlito syrichta
GCCTCTTAATTACCTTTTCTAAAACCCTGTCTTGGTTGGGCTTGGTGGCTCAGCCTCATTCCAGCACTCTGGGAGGCTGAGGCAAGTGGATCACCTGAGTCTGTGGATTCGAGACCAGCCTGGGCAACTTGGCAAGACCTCTACAGTAAAAAATCAAAAATGCCGAGCACGGTAGCACTTACCTGTAGTTCTGGCTATGTGGAAGGCTGAGGTGAAAGGATCGTCAGAGCTCAACAGGTCGATACTGGGGTGCTGGGGTGGCTGTGAGTGTTCCAGGAGACAGAGTGACACTCCTAAAAAAAACCCTGACCCCCCCCTTCCGAGGTATGGGAGGTTAGGACTCCATGTATGAATTTGGGGAAGGGGCACATTTCTGTGCATAATGGGGCTGATGTCATGCTAGTGGCCGAGGTCAGCATGGCAGAGGACACAGCTCCAAGTTATGGGGCTGCCACGTTGCTTCTGCTC
>NW_007019511.1:0-431 GCF_000164805.1 Carlito syrichta
CTGGTTCGTTGCCTTGTCATCTAACTGGTTCGTTGCCATGTCATCTAACCGGTTGGTTGCCATGTCATCTAACCGGTTGTTTGACGTGTCATCTAACCAGTTGTTTGACATGTCATCTAACCGGTTGACGTGTCATCTAAAT
This sequence comes from Carlito syrichta, assembly GCF_000164805.1. Lineage (NCBI taxonomy): Eukaryota > Metazoa > Chordata > Mammalia > Primates > Tarsiidae > Carlito > Carlito syrichta. The sequence continues at coordinate 143 of NW_007019511.1, forward strand.
GATTAGTTGACATGTCATCTAACCGGTTGACGTGTCATCTAAACGATTGGTTGATGTGTCATCAAACCAGTTGACATGTCATCTAAATGGTTGGTTAACGTGTCATCTAACCGGTTAACATGTTATCTAAACGGCTAGTTAAACAGTCACTTAACTAGGTAACTAGTCAGTTAGCTAGTTAGTTAACTAGTTGTGTTGGTTAACTTACTAATTATTTAACTGATTATTTAACTAGTTAGTTAACTAATTTACTGGCTAGTTAACTAGTTAGGTAACTAGTTATTTGAGT
>NW_007019512.1:0-639 GCF_000164805.1 Carlito syrichta
GGTGTTCAATCCCTTCTCTGTCCTTGGCCAAAGCTGCACCCTCTCTGTCCTCCTCCCTTTCTCTGTCTTCACACTGCCCATCCTTGAAGGCTCAGTCACAGCTCAAATGCCTGTAGGGTCAGGCAGGGGTCACAGCTCAAATGCCTGTGGGACCAGGTAGGTCCTTTGAGGGAGTCTGTGGGTGGGGTGTCATCTGTGATGAGCAGGAAAGGGTTTGGGCTTGCTAGATCTTATTCCAGGTTATTCAATGAAATCTCCTGGCCAGCCTTCCTTCCCTTCCTTCCTTCCTTCCTTCCTTCCTTCCTTCCTTCCTTCCTTCCTTCCTTCCGATAGAGTCTTACTCTGTTGCCCAGACTGGAGTGCAGTGGTGCAATCATAAGTCACTGCAGTCTCAAACTCCTGAGCTCAAGTGACCATCCCGCCTCAGCCCTCCTGGGTAGCTGGGACTACAGGTTCTTGCTATTGTGCCCAACTAATTTTTTTTTTTTTTTTGTACAGATGAGGTCTTGCTATGTTGCTCAAACTGATCCCCAACACCTGGCCTCAAACAATCCTCCTGCCTTGGCCTCCCAAAGTGCTGGGAGTATAGTTGTGAGCCATGGCATGATCTCTTGGTTTTCACTGTCATCTGCTAATTCA
>NW_007019513.1:0-610 GCF_000164805.1 Carlito syrichta
CTGAGGCAAGTGGATTGCCTGAGCCCGTGGGCTCAAGACCTGCCTGGACAACTTGGTGAGACCTCATCTCTATAATAAATCAAAAATTAGCTGGGCGTGGTAGCATGTGCCTGTGTAGTTCCAGCTACCTGGAAGGCTGAGGCAGAAGGATCGCCTGAGCCCAGCAGGTAGAGGCTGCGGTGGCCGGGAGTGGCCACTGCACTCCAGTCTGGGCGACAGAGTGAGACTCCCAACTCAAAAAATAATAATTATAATAAATAATATTTCATTCTTTATCATTCTTCTATGCCTTGGAATTCAAGCAGTTAACTGTCTTTTCTTCATTCAGTATTCAGTATTCCACTGTCACTCATAGGTGTGGAATAATTAATATAATAATCCCTCTTAAAATTATATCCATTTGTTTAAATAGCTTTGCAATATATACAAATACTTTGGGTGAACGCAGATATAGTTTCATTTTGATAATAGAGCATTGTTCAATGATTGAAATGACTAAGTGGTTTTTTGTATGCCTGGTAAGAAACACAATGAATAGAATTTCATTTTACTTGGCATCTGCTTTCCTGAGCAGGGAGTTCAAAGCACATTATGCACATTTCATTCATCT
>NW_007019514.1:0-847 GCF_000164805.1 Carlito syrichta
TGAGATGATTTGTGGAGGTCAAAGTGTGTTCAATAAGAAGGACTTGTCCAATAACAAATGAATCAAAGCAGTTTATGATTAAGGTGCGGTAAAACAGTCTAGTTGCCACCTGAAATCAGCAATATTGTTCAAGAAATTCTTATATTGGGTAGAAATACTTTTTGTTTTCAGGGATCCTTCAAATCAACAGTACAATCTGTCAATATCCTTCTCATTGTTATCAATTATGACTTCATGAAGAATCAACTTCCTGATAAGAATTTTGTTGGTATAAAAATTTTCCAAAGTTCTCTAACTTTGGAATAAAAGTTCTATTTAAGTTTTACTTTAAAATATTAATGTTTAAGTCATATGACCTGTGACTTCACTATTTTTGCTGAAATACATAAAATAGATTCCACCACTGAGTAATTTATTCTGAGGGAAAAAGTCAGGGGGCTTAACCATCAAGTCAAGTATGATGTTTCCATCCAAGGAACTCAACCACACTTTTTCAAAACAAGAAATCTCAGTAGTTGAGTCCAGGTTAAAAAAAAATTACCTCTTCTATTGTTATCCTACATTCTATAGTGTTTAAATTTTCAAAGTTAGATTAAGTATAAAAAGATTTTTCTGTGGTCAGGCGTGGTGGTGTGCACCTGTAATCCCAGTGCTTTGGGAGGTCAAAATAGGAAGAATCTTTGAGCCCAGGAGTTTGAAACCAGTCTGGGAAAAAAAATTAAAAATTAGCTGGGTGAGGTGGTGCATGCCTGTAGTTACCCAAGAAACTGAGGTAGGAGGATCGCTGAGCCCCAGGGTTCAAGGCTGCAATGAGCCCATGATTGTGCCATTTTACTCCCGGCTGGGC
>NW_007019516.1:0-906 GCF_000164805.1 Carlito syrichta
AAGCTAACTTGCTGACATAACTAGCTGACTTAAGTAGCTAGTTACCTAGCTACCCAGCTGCGTTTACTAGATGAAATACTAGCCAGCCATCTGTCTAGTCAACTGAATAAACTAGCTTTTTTATGAGCTAGCGAGCTGGCTAGCCAGATGACTTAATGAGGTGACATAACTAGCTTGCCAACTGGATAGCCAACTGACTTCACTTGTTGATTAATGAGCTAGGCAGCTAGCCAGCCACGTGATTATTCTAGCTGGCTTAATTAGTTATCCAGCTGGCTAGCCAGCTGACTTAACTAGCGTGTTATTCTCCTAGGCAGCAGACTAGCCAGCTGAGTTAACTGGCTAGTCAGCTGACTTAACTAGCTGACTTAACTAGTTATCTACCTAGCAAGCCATCTGATTTAGCTAGCTGATTTAACTAACAAGCTACTTAGCTAGCTATCATAGAGCCAGCTGGCTTAACTAGCTAACTTAACTAGCTAGCTAGGTGGTATATCTAGCTGACTTAACTAGCTAGCTACCTTGCTAGCCAGCTGACTTAACTAGCTGGAATAACAAGTGAACCAGCTAGCTAGCCATCTGACGTAACTAGCATTTGAACTAGCTAGCCAAGTGGCTAGACAACTGATTTAATGAGCTGACTTATCTAGCTAGCCAGCTGCCTACCCAGCTGACTAAACAAGTTGACTTAACTAGCTGGCCAGCTGGCTAACCAGCTGACTTAATTGACTAGCTACCTAGCTAGCCAGCAGCCTAGCCAGCTAACAAATAGCTGACTTAACGAAATAGCCTGATGACTAGCCAGCAGACTTAACTAGCAACCTACATACATAGCCCGCTGGCTTGCCAGCTGACTTAACAACATAACTGCTGAGCTAACCTGCTGGCCGGCAAGCTGATTTAACT
>NW_007019517.1:0-403 GCF_000164805.1 Carlito syrichta
CACAACACTCATTGAGGGGACTTTTCTGAGTTCCCGTGCTGCTGGGAATCGGGCCCTGGGCACTGGATGCGTGAAACCAGCCCTGACAAGAAGGCAGAGCCTCTCGGAGGCTGACAAAGCTATTGTAGGTGTGTCTGCTATACCAACTCCCGGGGAAAGAACATGGCAGCCAGAGGCCTCAGAAGCCACTTGTGGCCAAGCTGTCCAAAGGAGAGAGGGGGGATTTGTTGCAGGGAGTCCATGCCACCTGTCCTCTGCTCCCGGCTGCAGGGCAAGGACATTCTGCCACCTGTTCCCAGCATTGAGGGCAGTGTCCCCTTCAGAATTTTCTAGTGTCCTGGATTCTGGGTCTGTGCTGACCGAGCTGCGTCTCCTTCACAACTTGGCTGCCATCATGCTAGGT
>NW_007019518.1:0-702 GCF_000164805.1 Carlito syrichta
CGAATCACCACACTGATTTCCACAGAGGCTGCACTAGTTTACACTCCCACCAACAGTGTAGAAGTGTTCCCTTTTCGCCACACCCTCTCCAGCAATTTCAACCAAGAATAACCTACCCAGCCAAGCTAAGCTTCATCAGTGAGGGAGAATTAAAATCTTTCCCAGATATCCAATCCCTAAGAACTTACGCTGCCACCAGACCACCTCTACAAGAAACACTTAAGAAAATATTAAACATAGAAGAAGAGGAAAAAAGAACAGCAGTGTTCTTCTCAAGAGTACAGGAAAAAGATGAAAAACACACATGAACTGACACTATGATTCTTGAATACAGGGCCCAAAAGAATCTGTAAAACATAGGGCTGGTTAATATCTTAGCTGCACTGTGCTTACTTTGTCCTTTTGGGAAAGGTGTTTTTAAGGTGGCTGTGTCAGGGTCCTGGAGGTCTGATGGATTGTGAGTGGTTATAGGGAATCCTTGGGCAGTTTTTATTTTATTAAATGTTTTTATCTGCTGAGCCATGTGAGTTTGGTGTGCTGCCCATGACTCTCAGTTACAGAGGGGAAGCAAAGTGATGACTTAACAAAGACTGTTTTGCTTTTAAAAAAAAATCATATCCTGTGCTTTACTGCTTTATCCATTTACATTGAAATTATAACAGTTGAGTAGCCCTTTAAGGTACTTTACTGTTATGAGAATGT
>NW_007019519.1:0-758 GCF_000164805.1 Carlito syrichta
AAATTATCATATTATTTTTTAACATTAAATAGAGCTGGTATGACAAATAAGTATGACTGTGACCACATGTTTGTGTCAACAGACATCCAACAATTATTTTTTTTCTTGCCTTTAGAAACACACTCTGTAGAAGCTAAAAGACTCATACATTTGTTTAAAAAATCTAAAATATAAAAGGGTATAATTCACTAAATTTTACTCTTCTGAAGCTTGATGTCAAAGAACTTCAAAGTAACAGTAGAACATTTCAAGCACATTTTTCTTTAACTGGTTTAATCTGACAGCATATTAAAAATGCTTATCTTCCCATATAAATGTTGCAACACAAAATCAATATACTGTCAAGATATCATTAAATACATATTGCTATCTTATCTACCTGCAAGAGTTTGATGCTACTAATGTGAATACAAACTACATGATATAGTGTCAAATGAAACAACAGTCAGTGAAAGTTACTCTAAGCTTTTTAAGATGATTGTGATATCTGAATATTTATTCTTTGCTGTTACAGATTGCTGGATATTGCTGACAGAACTACAAAATAATAAAACACTAAGAAGCATTACTGATGGACTTTTAATGCATATTACTTTTCTATCAGCTTCCACTATAACAAGTTTTAATGCTTGAAAGTTTCTGATTCTTTTGGCAAAGATCCTTTTCATTTACCGTTTTTCCATGTTTTATTCTGTATGTTTAATATTTAAAAAGATATATAAAATACCCTTTTAAATAAATTTGTATAGTATTGTATC
>NW_007019520.1:0-839 GCF_000164805.1 Carlito syrichta
CAGGTCGAGGCTGCGGTGGCCGGGAGCGGCCACTGCACTCCAGTCTGGGCAACCGAGTGAGACTACAACTCAAAAAAAAAAACCAAAAAAACTTTAGGGGCATCACTAGGGCAACATTTGTTGATTACAGCAAGTACTCACTAAAAAACTACCAGATCCCTTGTGAGATCTGCAACTTTCTTATGCCCAGTATATTACTTCAGAAAGCCATCTGGTGTCTAGTGATATATATTTTTTTTCTTTTTGAGTTAGAGGTCTCACTCTGTCACTCAGCTTGGAGTGCAGTGGCATGGTCACAACTTACCGCAGCCACAAATTCCTGGGGTCAAGTGATCCTCCTGCCTCATCCTCTCAAGTAGTTAAGACTACAAGTGCACACCAACCATGCCCTAAGTTTTTGTTGTTGTTTTTTAAGAGGTCTCACTATATTACCCAGGCTGGTCTCAAACTCCTGGGTTCAAACAGTTCTCCCACTTCAGCCTCTCAAAGTGCTAGTGGGTAAAAAGAGTGGAAGACTTTCCTTATAACCACTATACATACCAGTTTAAAAAAAAAACCAGAATACAGAGAGGTAACAACTCAACCTAAGCCTTATTGCTGTTACTACTGCTAACAGCATTTAAGATTACTATGTGCCAGACACTGTGCTAAATACATTATATGCATAATTACTTCTTTGAAGTTTCATAATCACTCAGAAAAGTAGGTACTATACCACCACTTCCAGATAAGGAAAATGAAGCTATAAAAGTTAATAACTTAGACCTATGCTCTGCTATCCTTGATCAGAAAGCAGACCAGAATAATCTCACATGTCAAAATAGATTAAAAGCTATAGA
>NW_007019521.1:0-556 GCF_000164805.1 Carlito syrichta
AGCTATGTACCTTGCCAGTTGACTACCCAGCTCTCTTAACTAACAGAATTAACCAGATAGCCAGCTGCCTAGCAACTGATTTAACTAGCTCGCTACCTAGCTAGCCAGCTGGTTAGCCAGCTGACTGAACTAGCTGATTTAACTAGCTGGCTACCTAGCTAGTCAACTGATTTAATAGTTAACTAACTACCTAGCTACATAGTTAGTTGCTGACTTAAATAATAAGCTAATCAGCTAACTACCTATCTAATAAGCTGACTTAAATAGCTGCCTAGCTAGCTAGCTGACTTAACCAGCTAGCTAACTAGTTAGCTTACTCATTATCTAACGTGCTAGCTAGCTGACTTAATCATCTGACTTAACTAGTAAGCTAACAAGCTAGCTAGCTGACTCAATCAGCTGACTTAACTCTTTAGCTAACTAGCTGACTCATACAGCCGATTTAACTTGTTAGATAACTATCTAGCTAGCCTAACCAAGCAACTGACTCAACCCGTTTGCTAACTAGCTAGCTAGCTGACTCCATCAGCTGACTTTACCCATTAGTTAACTAGCT
>NW_007019522.1:0-822 GCF_000164805.1 Carlito syrichta
TGTCTTGAAGCACAGGTTTTTCATCTTGCATGAAAACTCTGAATTAGTTCAGTAATCAGCCTTGCAAGTGAGATCTTCAAGGGAACCATCCTATTAAGTCAAGTAAAGACAGTTCTCTGGGAGCAGGCCTTTGACAACTCGAACCCACTTCTGCCTCCTCCAGTGGTTGCCAGGCTGCTGGTTTTTGCTCTTATCTCAGATGATTGGTTCTCAAAGCTAATGGGGAACTGGAGAGAGCTGGATGCAAATAGGACAAGTTAAAATGATGTGAAACTACGGTTCTCCCTATGTTGGAGTCTTTTTTTTAAAACATTTTCAATCTTTTTTTTCAATTGAAGTTTCACTGTGTCTTTCATGCTGGAGTGATATGGCTACTGCAACCTCAACCTGCTGGGCTCAGGCCATCCTTCCATCTTAGCCTTCCTAGTAGCTGAAACTATGGTGTGTGCCACCACGCCCAGCTAATTTTTTGGTTTATTGTGAGACGAGATTTTGCCAAGTTGCCCAGGCTGTTCTTGAACCCCTGGACTCAGGCAGTCCTCTGGGATTACAGGCATAATGTGTATTTTTTTTGTATAAATATTCTTGTATAGATTGCTTGAAGCCTTTGATTAGCTTGCAGAAAAAAGTTGATTCTGTAATTGCTGCCAGTTTCTCATTACTTTTATGGAAGAGAGAATTTTCTCAACTTCAGTATTTTTGCTGATATCCCTTGTTAGCTTGAATTTGAAGTCTTTTGGTATAGAAACTTTCCCTTTTCTTAGTTTCTAAGACTTTATTTTCTGGATTCTATTACTATTTTTCAGAAACCTTCTTCTCTGA
>NW_007019523.1:0-732 GCF_000164805.1 Carlito syrichta
GTAAAAATGACTCCTGTTAACCCATCAGCAATAAAGCTATATTTCTAATGTGCTAATGATTAACATGTACTAAATAGTCGGGGTCTTGATGCTTTATAAAATCACTCTTAGCTGGAGTCCATCTATAGACAACTTGCAAAAAAAATCTAACTATCCTTAGTTACACTGAATCTCTTAAATGGATTTATATGCATTTTTATTCATATACACCAACAGGTCCCAGACAAGCAGAATACAATGATAAATGGACACACCATTCAAATTATATTTTCCTAAGAAATCAAAACAAGAGTTGTGTTAGAAATAATTTTTCATCATTAAAAAAAGCTTTTACTAATGATTTTGAAAACTCAGGGTCAGGTATCAAAAAGAGAAATTGTGCTAAATTCTCATATTACTCTGATCAGTCAAGTAAATTAAATATGAACATTCAGTGATAAATTTATTTTCATTAATTCATTACTTCATTAAATAATATCTTATTTGAGAAGATATTATTTAATTAAATGCGTTGAGAGAAAAAAACACACAATTTCTTAAAAAGAGAGTAGAAATAAGATAATGGCCAAACTTTTACACAGATCAATTTTAGTAAGAAATATATAATTTGTTCAAAAACCTAACAGAGTAAACTGGAAAAGTGGCCTATTTTGGAATTTTGAATAAATATCACCAAACCTTCTTTTAGTCTTACTTGCAAATAAGCTATAGTTTTCAGGATATTGACTTCAT
>NW_007019524.1:0-813 GCF_000164805.1 Carlito syrichta
AAATGCATTCTTTGCTAATTATAAAGAGACATATATTTCTGAATATTTGTGGTATCTCTACCTAATGTGGTAGAAGTGGGTGATTATCATTTAAGGGCATGCTACAAGTGCTTCAGGGGTTGATTCTACATGTTCTTTGCTCTAGAGTAATTTTGATGCCTGCCTTTTGTGGAAACAATGCCATTAAATTTGAAGAAGTCCACGGTTTTATTAAAAGACCATTCACTCGCTGTTTCCTAATTTATGAATCTTTTTTCTTTGCCATATTGGCACTCATTGTTTTGGTAAAGTAAGCCTGTTCAACTCCATCGATTTAATTACCATGTCCAAGTTCCAAATTCCCCATATGAAAGACATTTCCCTGTGTACCAGAATATTCACCTCTTCTCTCCTTCCAAAGGCTGAAACTTGGGAGAGCCTCAAAACTACCACATCATACACGAAATGTGTTTTCTTTCCTCCAGATCAGAAAATGCCTTTAATTTTTTTCTGTATATTAATAATCCCTCTAGGAAGCTCTTCTGGCCAAAATATGTTAATTGTCTCAGGAATTTGAGAACCAAAGAGTTAATAGGTGAGAGGTTTGCTTTACAATTAGGATGGTTCAGTTCATCATTAGGCAATATACTCTCAATCTAGGATCATGAAGGAATTATCACCAGAACCACCTAAGCCCAAAACCTGGGGTTCTCCCATTCTACCTCACTGCCTCTTTACCTTCTATCAAACCAGTTCCCAAAATTGGTCTGCCCTACCTTTACAACCTTTCTCTCCATCCTCTCTGTTCTTGCTATAGCCCAGGTCCTCAGTGGT
>NW_007019525.1:0-455 GCF_000164805.1 Carlito syrichta
GGTCTTCCTAGAAACTCAACAAACAACAAAGACTTCTAAAAGTAGCAGCAGTTTGAGAATAAAATAATGGGTATAAAAAATAAGCCAGGTTCGGTGGCTCAGCCAGTAATCCCGCACTTTGGAAGGCTGAGGTGAGTGGATTGCCTGAGCCCGCAGGTTCAAGACCCGCCTGGGCAACTTGGCAAGACCTCATTTCTATGATAAATCAAAAATTAGCCGGGCGTGGTAGTGCGCGCCCGTAGTTCCAGCTACTTGGAAGGCTGAGGCGGAAGGATCCCTGGAGCCCAGCAGGTCGAGGCTGCAGTGGCCGGGAGTGGCCACTACACTCCAGTCTGGGTGAGAGGGTGAGACTCCCACCTAAAAACAATAAATAAATAAATACCTAATAAGAGCAGCAGTTGACATATGTTAATTTTAAAGCCATACCACAGGACTGAAAATATTTTTTAAGTGAG
>NW_007019526.1:0-759 GCF_000164805.1 Carlito syrichta
GAGGCCACACCCCAGTCAGTGGATACTGGAATCTATAGATAGCTTCTAAGTCACAGTTTCCCCCTTATTAAATCTCAAAACTGCAAAAAGCAGAGCCACCCCATCCTCAGTCCACCTTCAGAATTGAACAAAACCAGGGCATCTACATAAGGAAGAATAGGAGATTGAGCAAAAAGAAGTAAAATCTCTCCCCCCATCACTGAACAACAGAATTAAAAAAAAAAAAAAGGCAAGGGGGAGGAAAATCTACACAAATGAAGAAAAACCAAAGAAAAGATGTGGATTTCATGGAGACCTCTGGGAAAACAACCAGTGAAAAGACAAACTTTGAACTCAAACAATGAAGAGCTCCCAAAATCACTGGTCTCAAATCATAAACCCAGATTTCAAGACATTAATAGAGAGAATAAATAGAAATGAGGAGAGACAAGATGAAAGAATATAGGAGGTGATAAGTGAGATAATGGCAATAAAGTATAAAATGAATGAAATAAATAACAAAGTGATATGTATGAAAAGAAGAATTAATTAAGCAGAAAAAAGTCTCAGAGCTGAGAAAAAAAATGGAACTAACATAAACTGTAAAAAACATAGAAAATAAGCTTGAAAAGACAGAACAAAACCTCCAAGAGATGAACAATTATGTCAAAAGCCCAAACCTAAGATTAATTGCAATCCTTGAGGCAGATAGAGAGACAGAGATCACCCTGGAACAAACATTTCATGAAATTATCCAAGAAACCTTACCTCATCTCATCA
>NW_007019527.1:0-647 GCF_000164805.1 Carlito syrichta
AAGAGAGGCAGAGACAGAGACACAAAGGGAGGCAGAGTGTGTGTGTGTGTGTGTGAGAGAGAGAGAGAGAGAGAGAGAGAGAGAGATACACAGAGAGACAGAGTGTATGTGGGTGAGACAGAGAGACACAGAGAAAGAGAGTCTGTGTATACTTACCTATTAGACAGGAGGCCAAGGAAGAGCAAAGCGGTTCTTCTGAAACATCATCATAAGCACTCTGTAATATTAAAACTCTTGTCAAGTATGGGCCAGAGACAGGTGACAAACAATATGTTTTTCCCATCTCTAAATGGAATGTGATGTATTTTCCTCTTTCTGAGGCTCCATGGTCTTGAAAAATCCAGGACATATCTTGACCCGCCTTGGCCAGTCTCACTTTTCTCTCTTCATCTTGACATCCGAACCTGGCTTGCCGTCATCAGCCACCAGTCCCTAGCCTCTTGGAGTGAGACTTCCAGCACCAGAAATTATTCCTCTGCCCAGCAGGGTGCCTCAACACTTCCGGGACTTTCAGCCTTAGAGATATTCCCTGGTGTATGTCTTAGAAAGATGCTTTCTGATTGGAAAAAAGTCCACTCACAACTCTGGAAATGAAGGTCAGCAGTAAGGAGGAACTAAAAAGTATAAGCGAGGGAGGGAAGGGTGGG
>NW_007019528.1:0-646 GCF_000164805.1 Carlito syrichta
AAGAAATGAGTCAAGTGTGGTCTCTGCCCTGGCAGAGCTCATGTATTCCAGTGTGGAGACAGACACATAAATGGGTGCTTAAAAGCAATCCATTGGGTGTGAAAGGAAACATTAGGGAGGGGCAGCTAATTCATCTGTTGGAGCAGTTTGTCAAATATTTAGAGGAAGCTGTTATTTGTGAGTCTGACAGAATAAGCCAAGAGCTAGCCTGGAGGGAAAGGAGACAAAGAACAGGCCTGGGTGGATATTTTTGGCACAGGGGTCACATAAGCAAAGTACTGAGGAAAGAAGCAGCCTAGAGGGAGTAGGGAAGCCAGGGGCAGGAGACAGAGAAGAAAAACCTGAGATAAGGAAGGGCTCAGAGGGACAGGAGTGAAATAGATACCTGGGGAGCTACAAACAGAATGGTATGGGCCTATCTGAATTGTACATTTCTCTGTAGGTTACATAGAGAATAGATTCAGGAAGGCAAGAGTGAAAATCAGAAGACAAGTCAGAAGTCTAGAGCAATAGGTGAGTCAATAGATGGTGAGGGCCTGACTGAGAACAGCAGGGGAAAGGAGAAGGAAGAGGGGACAGGCCAGAGCACCGAGATACAGCAAAATATGTAGTAGAAGTCCTCCTACTTAACACATCCATGCTATTA
>NW_007019529.1:0-515 GCF_000164805.1 Carlito syrichta
AGATCCTTATTGTCTGCCTCAGGAGGCAGCTCAGAGTGGTTGGCATAAGATGGCATTTGACTTTGACCCTTGGGATCCTCTCACACAAGCAAGTTTCATCTTCAGAACATCAGACACCTCTAAATTCCACTGGACCACCAATTATTTTACCCCTTTTCGGTTATAATTGTGATTAACCATTGTAAGGACATGGCAGTCCCAACTTTCCTTACACCTGGTGTGTAAGTCAAATGTCACAAAGTTTAAATGAGTGTTTCCCTACATCACCTTTTCTGTACAGCGACCAAAAAAGACCTTGAGTAAAGTGAGAGAGCTATGATAGAGGCAGCTTCTAAAATCTTCCAGTGCCCATAGGGGATCCTGGTTTTTCAGAGAGCTGCCCCAGCCCCGGTGGCAGCCAGGTGATTCCATTGGTGATGTTTTGTCATGTTTTATGATCTTTGTGCAAGAAGGAAGATATCAAGGCTCATGTATAAATTGTGGGTGTGTGTGTGTCTGACCACTGCTGGTGATGA
>NW_007019530.1:0-683 GCF_000164805.1 Carlito syrichta
CCCGGGCGTGGTAGCGCGTGCCTGTAGTTCCAGCTACTTGGAAGGCTGAGGCGGAAGGATCGCCGGAGCCCAGCAGGTCGAGGCTGCAGTGTCTGGGGGCGGCCACTGCACTCCAATCTGGGTGACAGAGTAAATAGATGGAGATTTTTCGCTAAATTAACCTTACCACCTGGAAGACTCTATCCTCCTCCCTGATCCTAGTTTCCTTTGAAAATTGTGTACAAACCTGAAATATCCCTTAATGTCCTGGTTATAGAGTTGTGGAAGGAAAGGATTCAGAGTACCTTAGAGATAAGACCAGGAGTTCTCAACCAGGATTAAATTACTTGCTAAACTGCATCTCTAGGTCACTCTGAAATATTCTGAGAAATGGGTTCATGTACTTTATTAAATTCACAAAGTACTATGACCCTGAGATTGTTGAATGCCACTGGAGAGACTCTTGTGTTATAGAGACTCTTCTATTTAAATTCCATATACCTAGAGATCTTTATTCTTGTGTCCTTTAACGATTCCTTAGAACTCAGATCTTTATTCTTGCGTCCTTTAACTATTCCTTAGAACTCAGATATTAAATTATTTCAAATTCATCGAAAGAAAAAAAATAACAGAATAGAATTTGCTGTGCATGACCCAGGTGTTAATATCAAGACCTTCAGCTTCTACCCTCAAATAAAAGCATT
>NW_007019531.1:0-719 GCF_000164805.1 Carlito syrichta
CATGTTACACAGAAGGAAATCATTTCAGGAATGTCATACTGCATGCTCCCAATTTCAGGGTTTAAAATGCTCACAGTTTTTCTAACCGTCTCACTGGTATAGTTGTGGAACACACAGGCACATTTAAGGGGGGACCCAAAAAAACTAATTTTGGGGGGAGAAGACTGTGTCCCTTGTAGTACATGCGTTCCCCACCAGGCAAGTGTTCTAAGAACCTGTCAGCATCAATGTACCAGCTAATGTTTTGAGAGGCTGCATTCGGCTTCAGTGAATTTTTTTTTTTTTTTTGAGATTCTTTCAACATGTTTGCCCATTTCGTGATGAATGATTTACAAGCACACCTGCCGACACCACGTTGAGTGTTCAGCAGTTTCTGACCAAAAAAATACCATGAGCCCCAGGCCCCACCCTCCTTAATCACCTGATTTCACCCTGAGTGACTTTTTGTTTGCCGGATGGAAAAAGCCCTCAAAGAGAAACATTTTGCCGATGTGGAAGAGATGAAACAACAAAAGGCAGAAGCACTAAAGGCATCAAAATTGATGAGTTCAAAAGCTTGTTATGAGCAGCGGAAAAAGCATCTTGATTAGTGGATTGCATCAAACAGCACAAACTTTGAAGATGACTGAAGCTGAACATGTAAGAACAGATACACAACTTTTTATATATAAATTCTGGAGCTTTGTTGTTGATGTTCGCCTCTCGTATTTTCTAAGAAA
>NW_007019532.1:0-687 GCF_000164805.1 Carlito syrichta
AAAGAGTGAAGTCACTTTAGACATTTCTTTATTCCATGTGAAACGGGTTCTGAAACTTTAATCTTAAAAGCCCCTCAGGAATTTTTCTAAAAGTGAAGTCTCTAAATATATTAGTTCAGAAATACGTTTTCTAAACTCAAAATGTAATGTTAGAAAAATAAATGTAAAATTCAAACACAGATGTTATGAAAAATATTATTCCCTCAGTCTGTTTCCTTATATATTTATTTGTGATTCTTTTTAATATGACAAAATCCAGAAGATCAGATTTATGTTTATTATGATGTTTTTCTTATTGTAAAGAATAAAGAAAGCTGTAATTTTTGTTTGTTTGCTTGTTTGTTTTTCCAAGTGGCTCTGTCTTTGGGGTGGCCAAAAAAGAGACTATAAGCTTTTAAAATTTATTCTGATAGTTAAAATGATTTTACTTATATATCTAGAATTAGAAAGTAAATAGCAAGTTTTTTCTTTTTCTTTCCTTTTTTTTTTTTTAGTTGGAGTCTTACTCTTTCGCCCAGACTGGAGTGCAGTGGCTGATCTGCTGGGCTCTGGTGATCCTTCCACCTCAGCCTTCCAAGTAGCTGGAACTACAGGCGCGTGCTACCACGCCTGGGTGATTTTTTGTTTAAAATTTATTGTAGAAATGAGGTCTCACCGAGTTGCCCAGGTGGATCTCGAACCTGCGGG
>NW_007019533.1:0-729 GCF_000164805.1 Carlito syrichta
ACTCAGCCTGTCATCCCAGCACTTTGGGAGGCCGAGGCGAGTGGATTGCCTGAGTCCGTGGGTTCAAGACCAGCCCGGGCAACTTGGCAAGACCTTGTTTCTACAATAAGTCAAAAATTAGCTGGGCGTGGTAGCACGCACCTGTTGTTCTGGCTACTTGGAAGGCTGAGATGGAAGGATCGCCTAAACACAGCAGGTTGACGCTGGGGTGGCTGTGAGCGTGCCACTGCACTCCAGCCTGGCTGTCAGAGTGAGACTCCAATTCAAAAAAAAGCGGTCGGAGTTACCTTTCGAGGGAGAGAGAGAAAGTGGCTGTTAGGTCTTGAGCGAGGTTGGTTCTATTTTTTTGGTTTTACAAGGACGTTTGCTTTGTAATAATTCACAGAGCTTTGCAGGAATGCTTTATGGATGTATTTTTGTATGTTACCTGTATATACAAAATTTACATATCTGCATCCCCCCAAAAAGAATGCTAAAACCAACATTTTAAACCACGGAGGGACACAGGACTCATCTGACAAAGGTTCTAGGAAAGGAAGTACCTGCAGGACTTCTTTTCCTGTTTGTCTTTTTCCTGTAAATGTCCTAGACAGAACAGCAGCGCTAGACGCCACCTGACATATGCGGGTACCTGGGCAGAGTTTCAGCGGACGGGTCCCTGAGGTCCACAGCCACCAGCCTGGGGGCTTGATGTGGGTGCCGTGAGGTTGTACTGGGTTTTGCATGGGA
>NW_007019535.1:0-774 GCF_000164805.1 Carlito syrichta
GCTGAGGTGAGTGAATTGTCTAAGCCCGCGGGTTCGAGACCCGCCTGGGCAATTGGCGAGGCCTCATCTCTACAATAAATCAAAAATTAGCTGGGCATGGTAGCGCACGCCTGTAGTTCCAGCTACTTGGAAGGCTGAGGCGGAAGGATCGCCGGAGCCCAGCAGGTAGAGGCTGCGGTGGCCGGGAACGGCCACTGCACTCCAGTCTGGGCGACAGAGTGAGACTCCAACTCAAAAAAAAAAAAAAAATCGAATTTAACTGTTTTCTTTGAAGCATGATATTTTGTATGGCATATTTTATAACCATAATGTTTATACTTTGGTAAATATGCAAATAATTTGGTCTCTTTCTTGTTTCAAATACTGCTGCTTGATTGATGAGGAGGATGCATCATAATTGTCAAGTTTACACACTTTATTTTCTATTCTGTGTGTTTTTCAGAATAATAAGAAAAGACTATAGCTTACATCAACTGAATCAGTTAGTAAATGGAATAATTTTCTAAGGTCAAAATTTTGTATTTTAAAATCACAGAATTTTATCTAAAAGCTCAAAGTTAGGATAATGCAAGATAACTATACCCAGTTTCTAATGACTATGCAAGGCATTTTTTTAAAAATAGCAAAACCCATCTGGAATTCTTAACTCTTAAATAAGTCTATATTACAGAATAATAAAAGTTTTGAAGGTGTGTTCATTGAAGAAGACATTGTAGCAGTAACCTGTGTCTTTCCAATTGTGTAATTATCTTCCCCATTAAACTAATGAGGGTT
>NW_007019536.1:0-716 GCF_000164805.1 Carlito syrichta
CACAATGGCTCTCGGGCCTCGTTGGCAAATGAACCCGCAGAGCCAAGGAATTCCGTGTGAGACGCCCGTGTCAAAAGGGAAAACTTTTCTGCATTCTCCGCTGAATGAAGCATGCTTGGCTACCCATGGCTGTGGAAATCTGGATCCAGTCAGTGCACCATCTGAAGTTGCACTCTGGTCACCAAATGCTCCCGGCCTAGTATAGTGCATATACAGGAGAGCTCGGAGAATCAGGGAGGAGAGCACGCACAAAGCCAGTGTATACAGACTGCCAATGAAGTGCAGTGCACCGCAGGCTTCAATAGCGTGTCCCCAGGAAGACCCAGCTTCACCCCCAGTGTAACAGAGGCTCTCCGTGCTTACTCGGCAATGAAAACGGCACAGCCTTGGTAGTCCTTATTATGTTTAAACGCCATAGGGAAAAACAACTTAGAATTCTCCCCATCCACACATAATGCTCTCCTGCTCGTGACTGTGGAGCACTTGTGTCACTCATTGCGGCACTATGCCTTGCAGATTTCTCTCCGTGAAACACGGAGGTTTCACGCTCGTACGCAAAGGCCCTCTATGGAAAGGAACACAAATCAAGGCGAAAGAGTGAGAATGAGGTATTACAGCAGGCGGCAATGAAGAATAATAGTCACAGCAAAGAGGTGACACTGCAGCACACCTTGGGCACAGACTTAAGCCAGGAAGGTGCCCGTGCACCCCACGCC
>NW_007019537.1:0-786 GCF_000164805.1 Carlito syrichta
CTGGCTTAGCTAGCTGACTTAACTAGTTGGCTAATTAGATAGCTATTAGACTAAATGATTTGGCTAATGAGTTATATAACTGTTTTAACTAGTTGGTTAAAGAGTTGGCTAGGTGACAACTTGTAGGCTGATGAGTCAGTTGACTAGTTAACTGGTTTAACACGTGGCTGACTAATCGGCAGACTTGTTAGCTGGGTTAACTAGCTGGCCAACTAGTCGGCCGACTATTTACCTGGGTTAACTAGTTGACTGATGATTGGCCCCCTAGTTAGCTCTGTTAAGTAGTTGTCTGGCTAACTTGCTGACATAACTTGTCGGCTGACTAGTTGGCCAACTACTTAGCTGACCTAACTAGTCTGTCAACTAATTAGCTGACCCAACTTGTCAGCTGAAAAGTTGTCCCACTAGTCGGCAGATTGGTTAGCTTACTTAATTAGTGGGCCGGCTAGTAGGCTGACTGTTTAGCTGATTTAACTATCAGCCAGAGAGTGAGCTGACACGTGAACTGACAACTAGTTGGCCAGCGAGTGAGCTGACTGGTCAGCTGAATTAACTTGTAGGTTGCCTAATAAGCCTATGCATGCTCTGCCATAACTATTCAACTGGTGAGTGAGTCGATGGGTGAGTTAACTTAACTAGTCGGCCTGTGAACTAATGACTAGTTAACTGATCTGTTGGGCTTCGAGTGAGCCAATAAGTTAGTTGACCTGTTGACTGGCAAGCGATCTGACTAGTTTCCTGCCTGGTTTGCATGCAAGCGAGACTACTAGTTAGCTAGCCTGATGG
>NW_007019538.1:0-787 GCF_000164805.1 Carlito syrichta
TACCCTTGGCTGGGCAGAAGCTTTTAAATTTGATATAATCCCATTTACCTATTTTTGGCTTGTGTTGACCATGTTTTGAGGGTAATATATTGAAAGTCATTGCCAAAACCTAAGTTGTCAATATTTTCTTGTGTGTGTTTCCTTCTAGTAATTTTATAGTTCCAGGTCTTAAATTTAAGTCTTTAATCTATTTTTATTTCTGTATATGGTGTGAGATAGGGGTGCAATGTCATTTTTCTGCCTGCAGATGAGTTATTTTTACTTACTTCACTTACCAGCTGTTTTCACTTACCACTCTGTGTTTTAAAAGAGTAAGGAGAAAGGTTGAATGTAGGGAAGAAAGAGAAGTCAAAAGTGACAAAGAATACCAGTGCAGAATTGAACACCAACTTAGACATATGAGTGTGGCACTGCATTCTCTAAAATGAAGAGTTTTTTTTCCCCTAATCTCCTCCACCCTAATCCATTAATTCTGTTTGTACGTGATACTTCTTTTGGATATTCCTGCCTCTATGACATGGATGTTTCAATTTGGAAAGACAATGTGTGTGTGTGTGTGTGTGTGTGTGCATGCACGCACGTGCACCACACGTGTATGGAGTGTAAATCACTTAGTTGAAAATAGATTTGGAAGTTTCATATATAAATAAATGCAATCATGCATAGATTTGAAAAATAAATAATTATCTTCACCTTATCCTGAAGCTTTGCTGCATTTGTTTGAGTAGGTTGTGCCTATAGTCAGGACCAGTATCATTGAAATAAATCAACCGTTCCCTCAAGACCA
>NW_007019539.1:0-772 GCF_000164805.1 Carlito syrichta
CATTTTGTCGCCTCCCGACTTGGAGGCTGCGCCCCCAAAGTGAGAGGCCAGAGTGCAGGGCTCCTCACCATCTTCCATGTCAGCCATGGTGGCGAAGTCATTTCTTTAAGATTTTAAGCCCCCGTGCTACTTGTCACCCATATCTTAGTATCAGAACCATGCCTCATTTTACCCGTTGAGTACTCACCAACAAACATAGACTGAAAAGTCTCACAGCCCAGTTAGTTTCCCAAATCTCCAACCCTGGCATGAAATGTTGACTGCCAACAGCACATTTCTAGCAGTGTTGAGGATTTTTCTTTTTTTTTTTTGAGTTGGAGTCTCACTCTGTCACCCAGACTCCCGGCCACCGCAGCCTCGACCTGCTGGGCTCCGGCAATCCTTCCACCTCAGCCTTCCACGTAGCTGGAACTACAGGTGCGCGCTACCATGCCTGGCTAATTTTTGATTTATTGTAGAGATGAGGTCTCGCCAAGTTGCCCAGGCGGGTCTCGAACCCGTGGGCTCAGGCAATCCACGCACCTCGGCCTCCCAAAGCGCTGAGATTACAGGCTGAGCCACCGAGCCCGGCCGAGGATATTTCGACACGTGTTCCTTGGATGTCCCGAGGTCAACATACCGCGAACTGAACTCCCTGGTCTGAGGTCTTCAGAGCCAGGAGGCCAGATGGACGCTCCCGTCCCGACCTCGGGCACCACACGACCCGCTCCGCGTCAACCCCGCCCTTTCCTGGGGCCCTTCTCTCAGTGATGGTGCCGCACCCTTCTGGCTG
>NW_007019540.1:0-1794 GCF_000164805.1 Carlito syrichta
CTGTGCCTAGAATGAACCGTGCAATGTGCAGAATACCTGTGTGGGGCGTTCACTGGTTTCTCACTTCCCAACCCACAGGTTGACAACTTCTGTCAGATGACATAGCTGAGGCTTTATGACTAAAACAGGCTTTATGGTGTACATATGTGGGCATTCATGTGTGTACATGTATGCTAACTTTTGCCCAAGAGGCAGAGCTTACCTATTCTGGAGAACACATCCTTGGTCTCCCCAGATACTAGCAGTTGTGACTTCTCTCCACTCTGACTATCATATTCCTGCAACTTACAGTAAGTTCTCCACATACAAACCTTCAAGTTGTGAACTTTCAAAGATGTGAATGTGTGCTTGGATGTCCAGTCTTGTAAGTTAGTTCATGTGTCTGATGTACATTGTTATGTGCATGCAAAGTACTGTACTGAAAGATTAAAAACATTTTCTTTATTTATTTATTTTTATTTTTTTATGCATTATTTTTGTGAAAAGTATTATAAACCTATGATAGTACATTACTGTGTAGTCAATTGTGTTAGTTGGGTACCTATGTTAACTTTATTGCATTTATGAACAAATTGGACTTGTGAATATGCTCTCAGAATGGAACTCATTCATATGTAGGGGACTTAACTGTTAATATCATAGACTCTGCTTGGCCCCTTACTGTGTTGTGCACTGCCTGAACAAGAGATAGTGTCTTACCATGAGCAGGGTGCCACGAAGCTCCTCCTTCCCCTTCTTCTTATTGGAATGTGTGTCAGATTCCTCTGTGCATCAGAGGAAGCTGCTGAAATAAAGTTTTGGGGCACTGCTGATCCAGGATAATCATCTGCATAAGACACCACCAATTCTACTGGGTTAATAGGTAAGAAGTAATGTATTTTGGGTGTAATGTATTTTGGGTAAAAAGTTCTCTTTGTGAAAAAAAAACAACAGCTCTATTACAAAGTGGGCAAAAGATATGAATAGACAGTTCTCAAAAGAAGACATATGAGCAGCCAACTGATACAAGAAAAAATGTTCAGCTTCACTAATCATCAAGGAGATGCAAATTAAAAGCTCATTCGGATACCACCTAACTCCAGTCAGAATGGCCATCATCAATAACTCAAAAAACAACAGGTGCTGGAGAGGGTGTGGCAAAAAAGGGAACACTTCTACACTGTTAGTGGGAGTATAAACTAGTGTAGCCTCTGTGGAAAACAGTGTGGAGATTCCCAAAAGATCTAAATCCCCGCAATCCCCCTATTGGGAATATACCTGGAAGAACTCAAATCGCTCTATAAAAAAGATACCTGCACATGTATGTTTATCATAGCATTGTTCACAGTAGTAAGAACATAGAACCAACCGTGCTGCCCATCAAAAGAGGACTAGATTTTAAAAATGTGGTACATATACATGTTGGAATATTACACATCCATAAAGAACAAAATCATGAAGTTCACAGCAACCTGGATGGGCTTAGAGTCTATAATACTGAGTGATCTTTCACAGAAACAAAAAACTGAGTATCACATGTTCTCATTTATAAGTAGACCTTGAACAATTATCATAATACTATAAGAAAAGAATTGGCAGTAGTGGGAAACTGCTGGGAAGGGAGTGGGGAAGCAAGATTGGCAGTCGTGGGAATCTGCCCAGGGAAAAGTGAGCACACCTATCAACAAGGGTACTTGCATAATGACCATTTGTATACCTAACCTGACTTGTACCCCATATCTTTAAAATAAAAAATTAAAAAAACCAAAAACAAACAAAAAAATTGGGAACATTAAAAAAAAGTTCTCTTTGTGA
>NW_007019540.1:3306-5170 GCF_000164805.1 Carlito syrichta
CACACCCACACTCAATGGGCACACCTCTTGGGGCTCTTCAAGGGCTTTGTCTTCCATTCTAGAATATTTCTTCTCTCACTTTTTTCACCTGCCTGTCTATGACCTCCTCTGTCCTTCCTCCCCATGATGTTCTGATTTCACATGCATCTGTTTCTTTCTTGACTTGCCAGGGAGTGATTTGTGTTCTGAGAGAGAGCCTTAGCCTGGGCTGGCTGGTTTTGATAGATGCCTGAGTCCTCTGCCAGCAACGTTTGACTTTTTGGCAAGGACTATTCCATGAAAGTGACCAAACCAGGAAGAGACTTGAGATGGTTGTTCTTCTTCTCGACCCCATGTGCCTTCCTCTTTGAGGCAGGGCAGAGTGTTTTGCACAGCAGGAGCTGCTGGTCTCCTTGCAGTAGCCTGAACCGCAGGCCTAAGAACAACAGCATGGCCCATGCTTAGCTCTTCCATTAACAGTCACTGCTGGAAAGACACTGACTGGGGTTGGGTTTGTACCCAATGCCCCTCCCCACACACAACTATTCAGCACACACTGAGCAAGATATGCTACCAGGTCCATGGAGAGGAAACAAACCAAACACAATAGAAAGAAAGGCATGATCCCTCACCTCGAGGGACAAATCTGGGAGCTAAGAAAGAGCAGTAGTGAGATTCATGGATGCTTTTCTTCTAGAAGGTTGAGTTGGTCTGTGAAGCTGGAATATATACCCCTCCTCTATGTCTCATTAGAGCCAGGCCCTATTGCCAGTTGTGCCTCCTGTTTTCCTCCTCTGGGAATTTGAACATAATGTCTTCCTTTTCAGTGTATGTGGGTAATTTGAATGATTAACCTAATCTGCAGGAATGCTGTACATGGAATAAAGTTAAGCACATTTGTACTGAACAACCAGATCTGTCAGTCCACCTAAAGGTGCTTTGGTGGGTTCATACCCTTAACAGAAGCTGAGGCTCAGGAATAATCATTGACTTTTATTACTATCTCAAATGAATGTCTATTTTTTGCATTTGGCAGGGCCTCTGAGAGTTTTTGTTAGAGATACTATGTGTGGAGTGTGTTGTGTTTGTTTGTTTGTTTGTTTTTGTTATTTATTTATTTGAGTTGGAGTCTCACTCTGTTGCCCGGACTGGAGTGCAGTGGCCACTCCTGGCCACCGCAGCCTCAATCTGCTGAGCTGCAGCAATCCTTCCACCTCAGCCTTCCAAATAGCCGCAATTACAGGCACGCACTACCACACCCAGCTGATTTTTGATTTATTGTAGAGATGAGGTCTCGCCAAGTTCCCCAGGTGGGTTTCGAACCCGCGGGATCAGGCAATCCACTCACTTCAGCCTCCCAACGTGCAGGATTACAGGCTGAGCCACCGAGCCCGGCTTGGAGTGTGTTTTTAAACTCAATACAAAACACTTCCAGGGCTTTGTTTTCCTGGTGGTGGTGGAGGTAGCCCCCCAGGAAATTGGGTTAGGTGGAACTTTGTCAGGTTAGCCAGTCACTCTGCTCTGTAGAGAGTGTTGGAGCTCTACTGTCCTAGAGTCAGAAGAGGAAGGCTGAGTGCTCCTATGCTGGGGAATGGGGCAGTTCCCAGCCTCTCCTTCTAGCTTTCCTCTTACTCCCTGCCCAAAGAAAGCTTTCATTATGGGTTAGACCTAGGGGAAGGTGTCATTGAGTCAGATACAGGGCAGCTGCATTGACCACATGGAGGGACAGTGGCAGAACAACTTGCTAACTGTGGATACTGAGGTTGGCTGTCTGTCACCCTGGCTTTCCCACGCATGTTAGATGGAGATGACAGGACTCATTGTGTGCTTGAGTAAGTAGAGTTAGAACTTACATGGTTAAAATAAATAGAACAAAAACATTATA
>NW_007019541.1:0-778 GCF_000164805.1 Carlito syrichta
ATCAGGTCAGCCGAGAAGTCAGCTAAAGTGTTAACCCAGCTAACTAGATGGCTGATTCATCGGACAAGTAAGTCACCTAGCTAACTCGGTAACCAGCTAGTTAAGTCAGCTATTTTACTCGATTACCAACTAGTTAAAACAGTTATCTAACTCATTAACCAACTCGTTAATTCAACTAGCTATCTCGTAAGCTAACTAGTTATGACAGCTAGTTAGGTGAACTAACTAACAAGTTAGCTAGGTAATTAACTAGTTAGGTCATCTAGCTCACTAGTTACCTAGTTAATTAAGTCAGATACTTAAGTCTGCTACCTTGTTAGTTTGCTAATTAGTTAAGTCAGCTCATTATTCAGCTAGATAGTTAGCTAACTATTTAACTCAGGTAGTTTAATCAACTAGCTAACTAGTTAAGTCACCCAGTTAAGTCAGCTAGCCAAGTAGTTAAGTCAGTTAGCTAAGTCATCTAGTTAAGTCAGCTTTCTAAATTAGTCAGCTGGTTAAGACATCTAGCTAGCTAGTTAGCTAAATGTTTACATCAGCAGGTTGAGTCAGATTGTTAGCTAGTTAACTAACAGGTTAAGTCAGCTGGTTGAGTAGGCTAGCTAGCTAGTTAGCTAATGAGTTAAGTCAGCCAGATGGTCAGCTAGCTAGCTAGATAGTTAATGAGTTAACTCAGCTGGATCAGTCAGCTGGCCAGCTCATTAGCTAACGAGATAAGACAGATGATTAAGTCACCTAGCTAGCAAGTTAGATACGATTTAGCTAACGAGTTTTCCAG
>NW_007019543.1:0-712 GCF_000164805.1 Carlito syrichta
AAGGTTCCCGGTTAACAGGGACAAGCTTCACAGGGTAAGTTCCCAGGTAAGTGGGACAAGCAAGGCTCTCGGTTGAGACAATAAGGTTCCCGGTTAACAGGGACAAGCTTACTTAGGACAATAAGGTTCCCAGTTAACAGGGACAAGCTTATTTAGGACTATGGGTAACACCACATGGGCGCAGACGCTTCAACAGGCTCTCAAAAGCCTGCTGAAAGTAAAAGGGGTGGGTCTGAAGCAGGAGACAAAATAGCTCAATTACTCCTTCTGAGCAGCTTACATGAGAAATTTCCTGCGGAGAACAAAGAGCGGGGAGACAAGGGGTTTGGGTCTACAGGCGCCCCCCAGATTTTTTGCTCATTAGATCTCAGCACCAGACTGGTGCTCAGAGTCACAGTTAATGGTAAGCCCATAGTTGGTTTATTGGATACAGGTGCCGATCGTAGCATCGTTAGCACCACAGACTGGCCGCTGGGGTGGCCCACACAGCAGTCAGACCAAACCTTAACAGGCCTGGGGTACGCCCAGATGCTGCAGATTAGTTCTCGCTTGTTGCCATGGAAAGATGAAGAGGGCCACCATGGGGATTTCCAGCCCTATGTGCTGAAGGTCCCCATTTTCTCTATGGGGCCGAGATATATTACAGCTTATGGGTACAAGCTAACAATGAGAGGATGTTATAGCCCTCCAGCGAGAGGCATCATACATGGCA
>NW_007019544.1:0-531 GCF_000164805.1 Carlito syrichta
CCCTGGTATTCGCTGACAGGCATGTGGATAATGTGGAACCCACTTCCCACTGTCCTGGAATCTGTCCGTGCAGTGGGGCTGTAGGTTTACTCCCTGAAATAAAATGTGATTAGCAGAGGGGAGAGAATGGAGCAGATAGTGGGTTGAAGAGGGGAGTGGAGAGATAGAGGAGTAAGGGGTGAAACTAATGAGTGTGCCGACAAATAGAGATAGAGACCTATACTGAAACAGATAAAAACAATAGACCACAGCTACAGTCGAACCAACTCTCATACAAACAAAAATAAAACATATAGTGATGCTAATATACAAGCTAACCAACCACCTTGTTAGTGTGCTGTTCCTCTATACAAAGATATGGTTTACAGAGAGAAGAAAAGAAAAAAAGAGGAAAAGGAAAAAAGAAAAAAGGGAACAATATAGTAGGTATAGAATTAAATCATTAAACTGATATAATCAATGCAGCACACTCTGAGACCTTTCGTTTATGTCCAATGTCCTTTCAGGTATCATCTCTAGTTTTCTTTTCAA
>NW_007019545.1:0-714 GCF_000164805.1 Carlito syrichta
CAGCTAGCTCAATAGCTAGCTGGTTAAGTCAGCTAACTCACTAATTAACTAAGTCAGCTACTTAAGTCTGCTACCTAACTAGTTAGCTAATTATTAAATCACCTAGTTATTCAGCTGGTTAAATAGTTAGCTAAATATTTAATTCAGGTAGTAAAGTCAGCTAGCTAACTACTTAAGTCAGCCAGTTAAGTCAGCTAGCTAAATAGTTAAGTCAACAAGTTAAGTCAGATAGTTAAATCAACTTTCTAAATTAGTCAACTGGTTACTACAGCTAGCTAGCTAGTGAGCTAAAAGGATATGTCAGCAGGTTGAGTCAGTTAATTAGCTAGTTAACTAATGGGTTAAATCAGCTGGTTGAGTAAACTAGCTAGATAGAGAGCAAACGGGTTGACTCAACTGGTTAAGTAGGCTACCTAGCTACTTAACTAAAGTGTTAAGTCAGCTGCATGAGTCAGCTAACTAGCTAGTTAGCTAAAGAGTTAAGTCAACTGGTTGTGTCAGCTAGCTAGCTTGTTAGATAATGATTTAAGTCAGATGATTAAGTCATCTAGCTAGCATGTTAGATAACGAGTAAGCTAATTAGTCAGCTAGCTAAGTTAAGTCAGCTAGCTTGCTAGCCAGTTAACTAAGTCAGCTAGGTTAGCTAGGAAGCTAGCTAGTTGTCTAACAATCTAAAGCAGCTGGCTAGTTAGAGTAGCAAGCTAGTAAAGTTAG
>NW_007019546.1:0-670 GCF_000164805.1 Carlito syrichta
ACAACCTGATCATCAAAAAGGATAGTATCTGCAAAGAACTGAAACAAATATTTTCAAATCCATGAGTTCATAATTGTACTAAAAATAAAACAAACAAAAACCCTAAATGGTCCCTATAAATTACTATAAAACCAATTCAAAAAAAGTTCTTGTAAAAAGAATTCCACTTCCAGCCTAGGTAACATAAGCAAGACCTCATCTCTACAAAAAAATTTTGAAATGAAATGGTGGTGTGTGCCTGTAGTCCCAGCTACTCCAGAGACTGAAACAGAAGGATCACCTGAGCCCAGGAAGTTGAGGCTGTGGTGAACTGTGACTATGCCACTGCACTCCAGCCTGAGTGAAAGAGTGAGACCCAAACTAAAAAAAAAAAAAAAAAAAAAAAAATATATATATATATACATATAAAATAATTTTTTAAAAAAGAATTTCACTTAATATCACTTGGCAGTCCTAATGAAATAATAGTCTAAGGCAAAAATAACCAATAGTTATCAAAATCAGAAGATAAAAAGCTGTTTGAGGAACTTTATAGTTAATGAATCAGAATGACAGCAATTGAACTCACTGATCACATTTATCACAAAAAAAGATAGACAATCAGACATTATGTATATTACATGCTAAATAAGAAATGAACACCACCACCATTCATGAAGCATTCTTGCCC
>NW_007019547.1:0-684 GCF_000164805.1 Carlito syrichta
CCTGGGTAGCTAGTGATATCAGCTAGATAAGTCAACTGGCTAGCCAGATGGCTAATGAGTTCAGTCACCTCGTTGAGTCAGCAGGCTAGCTAGCTGGCTGGCTGGTTAATTCAACTAGTTAATTCAAGTGGCTATCAATTGGCTAGCTATGTAGCTAGTTAGTTAAGTCAGTTTGCTAGTCAGTTGGCTAGATGTTTAAATCAGCTAGAAAGTTCAACTGGCTAGACACCTGGCTAGGTAGGTAGCTAGCTAATTAAGTCAGCTGGCTTACTGGCTGGCTAGCTAGTTAAGTCAGCGAGTTAAGTGAACTTTTTAGCCAGCATTCTAGCTAGGTGGCTAGCTAATAAAGTCAGCTGGCTAGCCGGATGTCTATCTAGTTTACCCAGCTAGTTAAGTCAGTTGGTTAGCCAACTGGCTAGCTAGGTGTCTGGCAAGATAAGCTGGCTGATTAGCAGGCTGGCCAGGTAGGTGGCTACCTGGTTAAACTGACTGGCTAGCCGGCTGTCCAGCAGGGTGGCTGACTAGTTAAGCCAGCTAGCTATCCAACTATCCACCAGCTGTCTTGATATTTAAGTTGCCTGGCTAGCCAGCTGGCAAGCCCCGCCAGCTAGCTAACCAGTTGACAGCATCTAGCCTGCCAGGTAGCTAACTTGTTAAGCCAGCTAGCTAGTCATCTAGCCCACC
>NW_007019548.1:0-784 GCF_000164805.1 Carlito syrichta
TTACTGGGTGCAGTGGCTCTGCCTGTAATACTAGCACTTTGGGAGACCAAGGCAAAAGTCTGAGACAAGCCTGGACAACATAGTGAGACCCTGTCTCTATCAGTTTAAATTTAAAAAATTAAAATTAAAAAAAGGAAATAAACAACCCAAGTAAAACAGACATCTTAAGCTAAGACAATGTGTTATCAAGAAAATGGCTGGGCATGATGGCTCACGCCTGTCATCCCAACACTCTGGGAGGTTGAGGCAAGAGGACTGCCTGAGCCCAGGAGTTTGAGCCCAGTCTGGGCAACTTGGCAAGACCCTGTCTCTACAATAGACCAAAAACTGAGCTGGGCATGGTGGCAGATGCCTGTAGTCTCAGCAGGATGAGGTTGCAGTAGCCGTGAGAGAGAACATGCCACTGGACTCTAGCCTGGGTGACAGACACAGTGAGACGTCGACTCAAAGAAAAAAGAAAATGCAAATTCAAACAATGACAAAATATCACTATACACACCTATTAGAATGACCAAAATTCAAAACACTGACAACACTATATTATTTAGGAGACAGAGCAACAGGAATTCTCATTCATTGCTGGTGAGAATGCAAAACAGTATGGCCACTTTGGAAGACAGTTGGGAAGTTTCTTACAAATTCTAACAAACTCTTACCACATGATCATGCTCCTTGGCATTCACCCAAAGAAGTCTAAAACATGCCCACACAAAATCCTGCACATGACATCTTTTACAGCTGTATTTGTAATCACCAAAACTTGTAAGCAACCAAAACACGCTTC
>NW_007019549.1:0-679 GCF_000164805.1 Carlito syrichta
CGCCCTGTTGAATCCAGAAATCCACTCCAGCAGCTGTTTTTTGATATACTTTTCTTCCAAAGAAATATATTCAAACCGGGCTCAGTGGCTCAGCCTGTAGTCCCGCGCCTTTGGGAGGCTGAGGTGAGTGGATTGCCTGAGCCCGCGGGTTCGAGACCCACCTGGGCAGCGAGACCTCTACAATAAATAAAAAAAAATTAAAAAAAAATCAGGCGGGCGTAGGGCGTAGTAGCGCATGCCTGTAATTCCGGCTACTTGGAAGGCTGGGGCGGAAGGATTGCCGGAGCCCAGCAGGTAGAGGCTGCGGTGGCCGGGGGCGGCCACTGCACTCCAGTCTGGGCGACAGAGTGAGACTCCAACTCAAAAAAAATAAAAAATAAAAAAGAAAGAAATATATTCATTAAAATGAAGAGTATAGGTAAATTAATTCTCTTCTGTGTCTTCAAATTCCTGGTAGTTCTTGTCCATGAAATTTCTCTGCAACAACCGGAACTCAGCATCCATGAGAATATCCTCTAAATATCCACCCACCGTATCAAGTTCTGCCTCAGAAGTGGAGGAGAAGGACAGCGCCAAGCTCTCTTCCTCGAAGGGGTTCACTGTTTGCCACCACCGCTGCACCCAGGAGTCGGCCAGCCGCCCCGCCCAGCCTACCCTGCCCAGCCTCCTCTCCGCTCCA
>NW_007019550.1:0-823 GCF_000164805.1 Carlito syrichta
CACAATGCTAAACTCACAACCACTCAAAGAATCAGTGCCAGAAAACTCTTCACCATATTAACACGGCATGCTTATAAGACTTATGCCAATGAATGATCTTCTCTAAGCTGAAATAGCAGGGCATGGAACCTCTAGTTGGACTCACCTTCAGTGTGATTAGACAAATTATAATAATAAAATAAGAGATCCAGCCGGGCTCGGTGGCTCAGTCTGTAATCCCGCGCCTTTGGGAGGCTGAGGTGAGTGGATTGCCTAAGCCCGCGGGTTCGAGACCTGCCTGGGCAGTGAGACCTCATCTCTACAATAAATCAAAAAATCAGCCGGGCGTGGTAATGCATGCCTGTAATTCCGGCTACTTGGAAGGCTGAGGCGGAAGGATCGCCGGAGCCCAGCAGGCGAGGCTGCGGTGGCCAGGAGCGGCCACTGCACTCCAGTCTGGGCGACAGAGTGAGACTCCAACTCAAAAAAAATAAATAAATAAGAGATCCCTCCAACTTTTGTTTTTAATCTGAGAGTATTCGCAGAAAGAACTCAAATATCTGTGGGGTTAGAGCTGAACTTCAAGCTTTACTCTGGTGAGTGATTATCTCCGTGGTTCTCTGAGGACTCTAAGCTGCCTCAAAACTTTGAAAAAAATGGTGAGAATAAATGTTGTTCTTCTAAAAATGTGTGTGAATAATAGTGATAATGGTGGAGTGTACTCAGTCATAAGAGATGTCCAAAAAATTCCAAATTATCTGCCTTCGATTTAAACCTATGAAACTTTGACGAGTGTCTGGCACTTTGCCTTGGATTTGGATTACTCATAATTTAGTATCCCTTC
>NW_007019551.1:0-717 GCF_000164805.1 Carlito syrichta
ATAACATGTTGACTGACAAGTTAGCCAACTAGTCGGCCATTTTGTCAACTGCCTTTACTAGTTGGCTGGCTAGGCAGCCGTCCAGTTTGCTGACTTAATTAGTTGGCCAGCAAGTGAGCCGAGAGGTGAGCTGACTTTACTGGGTGACTTACTATCTAGTCAGTGGGCTAAACAGTTGAAATAGCTATTTAGTTATTTAGCTAGTCAGCTGGCAAGCCAGCTGACTTAACTACGTTACATAACTATCTAGCCAGCTGGTCAGCAGGCTTATTTAACTGCCTAGCTACATAGATAGCCAGCTGGATAGCCAGCTGACTTAACTAGCTAGCTAGCTACATAGCCCGCTGGTTTGCCAGCTGACTTAGCTACCTAGCTACCTAGAAAACTAGCTGTCTGGTGAGCTGACTTAACTAGATTGTTTAATTAGCTAGCTAACTGGCTAGCCAGCTGACTTAACTAACTAGCTACCTAGATAGGCAGCTGGCTAGCCAGCTGACAACTCGCTGTCTTAACAATCTGGCAAGCTGACTTAACTAGCTGACTTAACCAGCTAGCTAACTAGCTAGCCAGCTGCCATAGCTAGCTGTCTTAAGTAACTAGCTACCTATCTAGATATCTAGCTAGCCAGCTGACTTAACTAGCTGGCTTAACTTGCTAGCTACCTGACATGACTAGCTGACTTATATATCTAGCTTCCTATATAGCTAGCTGACTTAA
>NW_007019552.1:0-757 GCF_000164805.1 Carlito syrichta
ACTGGCTCACATCACTAGTTAGCTAGCAACTTAACAACCTCAATTAAATAATTAGCTAAATATTTAGCTGGCTAAATAGCTAGCTGAGTTAAATATTTCGTTAACAAATTAGGTTGCAGATTAAGTAGCTGACTTAAATAGTTAGCTAACTAGTGAGCTAGCTTAGTTTGGTGACTTAGCTAGCTAGCTAGTTAGCTAGTTGACTTAGCTAGCTGACTTAACTAGTTGGCTAACGAGATAGCTAGCTTACTTAATGGTTGGTTAATGAGTCAGCTAATTTTTTTAACTATTTGGTAAACAAGTTAGCTAGCTGTCTTAATTAGTTGGGTAACGAGTTAGCTAGGTGGCTTAACTTGTTGGCTGATGATTTGGCCGACTACTTATCTAGTTTAACACATTGGGTGACTACCCGTCCGACTTGTTTGATGGCTTAACTAATTGGCCACCTAGTTGTGTGACTAGTTAGCTGTTTTAATTAGTTGACTGACGAGGTGGTCCACAAGTTTGCTTTGATAACTATTTGTCTGGCTAGTGTTCTGACCTAACTAGTTGGCCGACTACTTGGTCGACTAGTTGGCTGACCTAACTAGTTGGCCCACAAGTTAGCAGATCTCACTTGCCAGCTGACAAGTTGGCCAAAGAGTCAACTGATTGGTAAGCAGACTTAAATAGTTGACCTGCTAGTCGTCTGACCTGTTAGCTTCCTTAACTAGTAGTCCGGCAAGTTCGCCCACAGGTGAGCTGACTTAACTCATTG
>NW_007019553.1:0-438 GCF_000164805.1 Carlito syrichta
GAGATGTCCTTGGGTGAGGGATGTGTTGCCAGTCTCTCTTGGCTAAGGTTCTCATTTTTGAGTCAGAGTGATGGCCTTCCTGGGAACATTTCTCACCTCAGAGTGGAGAGGTGGCAGGAACCCGGCCAGTGAGGGTTGGAAATACCGCAACAAAGTGGGGGCAACCATTTGGGGGCATGAGGACTGGAAGGTGCTGAGATTGGGGGTCCCTAACATGTGGAGTGGCGGGGGTGAAGAATTGAGGTCAGAATGTTTGCAGGATAATAGATTTCTATCTTTCTTTCTTTCTTTCTTTCTTTCTTTCTTTCTTTCTTTCTTTCTTTCTTTCTTTTGCTTTCTTTCTTTCTTCCTTTCTTCCTTTCTTTTCTTTCTTCTCTAGGTTTCCCAGACTGATCTCTCTCCCCCTTACTCGGGCCATCCTGTTGGCCTTGGCCTCCC
>NW_007019554.1:0-708 GCF_000164805.1 Carlito syrichta
TCTGTTTAGTCCAATGATAGATGCTCTCTGTTGTATCACATAGCTCTTTGGTTAGGTCAATCTCTGTTTCTCTGTTTCTGCCTCTGTCTGTATGTCTTTCTTCCTTACACACACACACACACACACACACACACACACACACACACACACACACACAGCATTTCATTAAATCCCTGAATGAAAATGATAAATTCAGGGAAAAAAATATTACATGATCTGGAATTCAACTGCTTTAACCCTAAATTTATTTGTAATTTGGGACATCTATATTTTTAGTAAATGGCATGGAAGCATTCGATTTTACTTTAAAGGCACAAGATGTTTGCATTAGCTCATCTGTACCCAACGAGATTAATTTCAGAGTTGAAATATAAAGGAACAAATGGATAAATGTATGCCCTTGTTCTCAAGTGACACTTAATATATGTGTTTGCTATAGATTGTGAGACTGGTGATAAAAAATATATGACAGAAAACGCAAGATATCTTATTTGATGTAAGTATCCATATTTTACAAACTTATTTGTGAGTGTTTTCTATGTCTTTCACAAAAAAAAAATCCTCAAGATTAAAAAAAAAATCTCTAGATTATAGTCTTGAAAATGAAACAGGTACAGGATTAAATTCAAGCTCTCCCAGTTATTTGATACATAGTTGTGAAATTTGCTTAAACTCATTGAGCCTCAAATTTTTCATGTGTAAAATCAG
>NW_007019555.1:0-675 GCF_000164805.1 Carlito syrichta
GGGCAGGCCCGGGAACTTCAGTCCCACGAAAGGCCAGATATTGCGCCCCCGCCCCACTGCTGCCGTTCTACTCGTGTGTGGAAGTCTCCGGCCCCAGCCCCCTCCAGATCCCTCCACGGCTGCATTGTCTCCAGCCCAGGCACCCGGCATCAAGCCGCCAGTCACACAGGGAGGCTCTGGGCACCCGCCCCTCAGAGACACTGGTTCCATTTCTGGCTGAAGTCCTCTGTTGGGTCCCAGTGCCACTCTCGCTGTCTAGAGCCTGCCCTTTGGAACTTTGGAGCTCTGGAACTCCGGGTCCACCCTGGCTGAGGCACTCAGCGTGAGACGCCAAATCAGAGGACCCAGACAAGCGGAGAAAAACAGATCTGCTTAAACTGCCTTGCCATTCTCCAGGAAGAGACTTCCATTGCCCTGCCCACCTAGCAACAAGCTTTACCTCATTTCCTAAGGCCAGGTATTGCAGCGTGCGGGGAAGTTTTGGGTCCCTGCTCCCTCCAGCTCTCTCCCCGGCCCGGCACCGGCACCACAGGTCGCACAGGGAGGCTCTGAGCGCCCACCCCTCAGAGACACCGGGTTCCATTACTGGCTGAATACTCTGTAGGGACCCAGTGCCACTCTTGTCATTTACAGCCTGCCTTTTGGAACTTTGGAGCTCTGGAACTCCGGGTCCAC
>NW_007019556.1:0-493 GCF_000164805.1 Carlito syrichta
ACAGCTAGTTTATTCAACTGGTTAACCAGCTGGCTAGCTAGATAACTAGCTAGTTAAGTCAACTGGCTAGCCAGCTGTTTTGCTGGTTAACTCAGTTAACTATGTCAGCTGGCTAGCCAGCTGGCTAGCTAGTTAACTCAGCTAGTTAAGTCAGCTGTCTATCCAGCTGGCTTGCTGGTTAAGTCAGTTAGTTAAATCAGCTCACCAGCCAGCTGGCTAGCTAGGTAGCTAGCTAGTTAAGGCAGTTAGATAGCCAGCTGGCTAGTTAATTAGGTCAGTAAGTTAAGTCAGATGGCTAGCCATCTCGGTAGCTCGGTAGCTGGCTCATTAAGGCAGCTGGCAAGCCAACTGGCTAGTGATGTCAGCTAGTTAATTCAGCTGGCTAGCCAGTTCTCTAACTCGTTAATTCAGCTAGTTGAGTCAGCTAGCTGGCCAACTGGTTAGCTGGTTAAGTTAGCAAGTTAAGTCCAGTGGCTAGCCAATTGGCTAGTTA
>NW_007019557.1:0-734 GCF_000164805.1 Carlito syrichta
CCCTGCTTTCTAGCCAGTTGTATTAACTAGTTTGCTACATAGCTAGCAAGCTGGCTATGCAGCTGAAATAACTAGGTTACTTATCTAGCTAGCCAGGTGTCTAGCCAGCTGACTTAACTAGCAAGCTGCCTAGGTAGCCAACTGGCTAGTCAGCTGTCTTAAGTGGGAGTCTAAACTAAGTACCGAGCTGGCTAGACAGCTGAAATAACTAGCTAACTACCTAGCTAGCCAGCTGGCTATCCAGATGACTTAATTGCCTAGTTATGTAGCCAGCCAGCAAGCTAGCCAGCTGACTTAACTAGCTGACTTAATGAAGCAGCTAGCTGTCTAGCCAGCAGAATTAAATAGCTAGCTACCTAGCTAGACAGCTGTATAGCCAGCTGACTTATCTAGCTGACATAACAGGACACCAGATGGCTAGCCAGCAGACTTAACTAGCTACCTACATACATAGCCCGCTGGCTTGCCAGCTGTCTTAACTACGTAACTACCTAGATAACCTGCTGACCAGTAAGCTGACTTAAATAGGTGACTTAACTAGCTACCCAGCTGGTTAGTCAGCTCATTTTAATCTAGCTATCCTGCTTGGCAGCTGGCTACCCTCTGACTTAACTAACTGATTAACTAGCTAGCCAGCTGACTTAACTAGCTGACATACTAGCTAGCTACCTAGCTAGCTATCATTTAGCTAACTGTCCAGCTAGCTGACTTAACTAGCTAGCTAACACGCTAGT
>NW_007019557.1:2002-2389 GCF_000164805.1 Carlito syrichta
AGCTGACTTAACTAGCTAACTTAACGAAGTAACCAGCTGGCTAGCTAGCTGGCTTAACTAGCTAGCTACCTAGCTAGCCAGCTTTCTAGCCAGCTGACTTAACTAGCTGGCTTAGTTACCTAGCCAGCTGGCTATCCAACTGAGTTAACTAGTTCGCTACATAGCCTGCCAGCTGGCTATCTAACTGAATTAACTAGGTAACTTATCTAGCTATCCAGCTGTGTTGTCAACTGACAACTAGCAAGCTACCAAGCTAGCCAGCGGCTAGTCAGATGATGTAACTAGGTGACTTAACTAGCTAGTCAGCTGACATAACAAGCTAGTCGACTTGCTACCCAGCAACTTAATTGTCTAGCTACCTTGCTAGCCAGCAAGCTAGCCAGCTAA
>NW_007019558.1:0-710 GCF_000164805.1 Carlito syrichta
GAGGTATTTTTGGAGGGAACCAAGAATCTTAGATGAAACGTCCCCAGGTGTATCTTGTCATCCTTCTATGGGTATACAATAGTCTTGACTTCCAGGTCAACAGGAAACATCTCATCGTTTTGCTTAGAATGAAATAGGAATCTGGGTCACTGTGTCCTTTGAAAGTTTCTACACGTGTTACTAAAGAGGAACCAGGAAACTCGGTATCAATGTAACTTGCAAACATTTGGTCAATTGCTAAATTATCCCTGGCTTAAGGCAGTGCTCATACCTAAGAATCCACAGGGACTTTAGCTAAATGCTAATCTGGAATCTGGGAGTCCTGGTCCCCATATTATTCGGAGCAACGTCCTATATGCCTATCACAAGTTGGTCATTACCAATCCCCAGGAACGTGTTGCACCTCTTGATAGTTGTAACTGAGAATCCAGTCTACTGGTCTGCTTGTTTCACAGGGTTCTGCAAGGCCAGATTCCACAATCCAAGGATCATCTTGCCATTTGTTAATGTGACCACTGGCTTCACGTTTACTTCGTGGTCCAGAAACTACTGCTGGACATTCGTTTTGGTATTCAGAATATGGAATTAGGAGTTCCCACATGATAAGGACGTATTCTTAAGGGGGAAACAGCAAACTTGGATTCCAGGTCCCTGGGAACTTCTGGCCCTATGAGTATTGTATGTAAGAGTTTGGACTTCCACGACACCTG
>NW_007019559.1:0-676 GCF_000164805.1 Carlito syrichta
CTTGAGGAATTGCCACATTGTTTTCCATAGTAGCTGTACCATTTTACACTCCCACCGACAATGTACAGTGCTCCAATTTCTCCTCATTTTTGGCACTACTTGCTATTTTCCGATTAGTTTTGTTGTTGTTTGCTAGTATGGCATGATTTCACAATGATTTCTGATTTTTTAAAAACATTCATCCTAGGTCAGGCATGGTGACTCAAGTCTATAATCTCAGCACCAGAGGCCACGAGTTCAAGATCAGCCTAGGCAACATAGTGACATTCTGTCTCTGTTCAATTTTTTTATATAAATAAGAAAAAACTAACAAACTTTCCTTTGATAGCAACAGCAGTGATTACCATTAGTTATGTGCTTCACATGCAGGTAGTTCCCAATCCTTTACAATCTGGAACACTCACAGTCAGTCCTTCAGGTTTAACTATGAGAACTCTGAGGCTAGTAAGGCTGGTATCTTGCCAGCATTCCACAGCTAGGAAGGGACAGACCTGGGATTTGAGTCTAAATATGATTAACTCCACACCCTGTGCTGTAACCACCTCACTGCACAGTCTTTCTTCTTACTATTAAGAGTAGTTTCTGGGTACTCATTCGGGTGCTCAGGGATCCCCTGAGCAAAAAAGTAACTGCTCCACCTACTATCACAGCAAATTATCATTCTGGTTTGTGAACA
>NW_007019560.1:0-806 GCF_000164805.1 Carlito syrichta
CTTACTGAACACAAATTCACGTAGTACTTAGCTGTATCTACATAGACTTGCTAAAAGTTGCCTTTGCTTCTTTATTTTTAATCAGGTCATATTTATAAGTCTGCCAA
The DNA here is from genome assembly GCF_000164805.1 of Carlito syrichta. Classification (NCBI taxonomy): domain Eukaryota; kingdom Metazoa; phylum Chordata; class Mammalia; order Primates; family Tarsiidae; genus Carlito; species Carlito syrichta. The sequence goes on from NW_007019560.1 coordinate 108, forward strand.
CTTGCAGATGTAAGTAACTATTTCCAAGCCAAGTTATCATTTATAAAATGCAGGGCCAGAATACATCTCTAAAATTACTTACATTTCAACAATATTGTTATTCAATGATTTTAATTATAACTTGGTTTAAAAACATAAAAGACCTTTTTATTATACTCAAAAGCAATCAACTGATGCATAATTATTGAATACTGTGATTAGGCAGCATTCTACATACCCAATGTATAGTGATGAATAAACAGACAAGATCTTTCTCTTAAGAAACTTGTATTTTAGTATATGTGTAGGGGTCAATGGAGTGACTGGGGGTGCATAAAGTACTAAACTTAAAAGTGAGATAACAAATAAACAAGTGTCATGTATTGTTATAATTATTTGACAGCAGGTGGGAGATGTTGACAATAGGAGTATAGAAAAAGCACAAGGAATATAAAGCCAATAATAAGACAAATAGTTATAAGTAGACTTTATTCAATGAATGTTTAAAAAGAAAAATAAAACATTTATGTAGCTGAAAATAGGTGTTCATAGTATATATACAAAAATTGTCAAAATTTTAAGAAAAAAATGGCAAATTAAGAATAGTAGATTTTATCCAATTATTACAATAATTGCTAGACCAAACAGTTTGAATAATGGTGAGAAAATAAATATTTGAAGACATAATTAAGAAGCTGAATTTACTTGATATATATAAAA
>NW_007019561.1:0-777 GCF_000164805.1 Carlito syrichta
CACAGTTTTCAATTTCTGCGAGCAGATCATTCTGAGTCAGCTCATCAGAGTGTTCACCACTTGTCTGCTGCTCTCACTGCACACATGCTACTTCCTATCTGGAAGGTTTCAGCTTCCCTCTGTCCTGGTTTCCTGGAGTTATCGCCTTTTTGTTCTTAGGAATATTTAACATGATAGCAAAATCCTTCCCAGACTGACTGTCGAGGCTATTCTGTCCACTGGGTCTTGGTCTCTGCCTCTGTCACTGCCTCTCAGTCCCTTTCTCTATCTGTTGCTTTCCGGACCAAGTGGAAATTTCTGAACTCCACCTTAACATTTTTATTTGCCTTTCCAAGTTTACTTACACTCTCATTTCCCACTGTGATTCCTCCATTTTGCCTCTACATTAGATCCTCCTACTCGTTGGTGTCTTTTCTGTAAACTGAGCACTGCAAGGGTAACAGAGAGCACTATTCTCCTTCAGTTATTCACATCTCTCTGTCTCTGTCTCTGTCTCTCTCTCTCTCTCTCTCTCTCTCTCTTTCTCTGTCTGTCTCTGTCTCTGTCTCTCCCTGTTTTATTTTTATTTGTTTACTTTTAAGAGACAAGGTCTCACTCTGTCATCCAGGCTGGAATACAGTGGCAGGATCATGGTTCACTATTATAGCCTTGACCTCCTGGGCTCAAATGATCCTCCCACCTCTACTTCCTGAGTAGCTGGTACTATAGGTGCAGGCCACCACACCCAGCTATTTTTTTTAAAAAATTTCTTTATTTTGTAGAGACAGGGTCTTTTTA
>NW_007019562.1:0-646 GCF_000164805.1 Carlito syrichta
CTCCAACTCAAAAAAAAAAAAAAAAAAAAGAAAAGAAAAGTCTAATAAAGCCTGTCCCCCAGCCCACTCCTCTGACTTATCCTGTGTCACTGCAGTCTCAGTCGCTCCAACAGGATCACATAGGGACCTCTGTGCACTAGCTGCACCATCTGTCCAGAATGCTCTTACCCCAAGCCTTTGCATATTGGGTTGCTTTTAGCTATTTAGGTATGGGTTAGAACAAAAAAAAGTAATCTCCTTCAGAAAAGCTTTCCTAAAACAGTTAACCACAATATGCATTTACCCTTTGACTGAGCAAACCACTTATAGGACTCCACCCCAAAGGAACATTGGCAAAAAATATAAAGGAGAAAAACAGATGTTATATGCTTCCTAATGTTAGTATACAATGCCACCAATTAAATATTCCTGAAATACTAACAAACACACCCACACATACAAATACTCCTGAATCTAATCACTCTTCTCTTGATCAACTATAGGCACAAATCCACAGAAAATCTAGGAGGCAGAGGAACATGCAATCAACAAAATTTTAAATATAAACAGAAAATCAGCCAGGATATATGATCCATTTTTTATAACAACATAAATTACAAAGGTGGGGGGGAAAACATATGGAAGAGAAACTGATAGATTAAAAGAA
>NW_007019563.1:0-761 GCF_000164805.1 Carlito syrichta
AATTCATGTGTCTGCCTGCTGCCCGTATCTCTTCTTATGAAAAGTGTCCATCCACGAATTTTGCACACTTTTCAAAGGAATTGTTCTTCTGATTTCTCTGAGTGTTAGGTTTTCTGTTAGATCCTAGATGTTCTGCCTTTTTGCAGATATATAGGTGGAGAATTCTTTCCCTCATTCTGTTGGCTGTATTCTTGCTCTTCTGATGGGTTAATTTTTTTTGCAGAAGTATATTCATTTGATGAGGTCCCACTTATCCAACTTACTCCGTAAGGCATGTGTATTTAGGGCTCTGAAGAAGAATAGGTTTCCGGTTCCAGTTTCCCTAATGGTGTCTCCTACGTTTTGTAAGATTATTATGATTTGGTGTCTTACGTTTAGATCTTTGATTCATTTCTAGTTAATGTGTAAGGTGATAGATATTGGTCCTGTTTCAATCTTGTGCATGTAGTCAGTCTTTTCCCTGCACTATTTACTGAATATGTTCTCCATTAACCAGTGGATCTTGGAGGTTTTTCATAGATGAGTAGTTTGGAACTTTGAGGATTCCATTCTCAGTCCTGATTCATAGATCATTAGAGACTACTACGTACACTTGTATGGAAACAAACTTGAAAACCAGAAGGAAATGGAAGACTTTCTGACATCACACAACCTACCTAGGTTGGAACAAGAAGAATTGAGACCCTAAATAAACCCATAACATCAAGGAATCGACCACGTATAGAAACTTTCTACAAAAAAAAGCCCTGTCCAGATGGCTT
>NW_007019564.1:0-835 GCF_000164805.1 Carlito syrichta
TTCCAGCTGACATAACTATCTAGATAACTAGGTATCCAGCTGGCTAGCGAACTGACTTAACTAGGTGACCTAACCAGCTAGCCAGATGTCTAGCCTTCTTATTTAACTAGGTGACTTAACTATCTAACCAGCTTACTAAACTAGCTAGCTACCTAGTTATTCAGTTTACTTTTCTAGCTGAAATAACTTGCTAGGTACCTAGCTAACTATCTAGTTAGCTAACTGATTTATCTAACTGACTTAACTAGTCAGCTAGCTGACAAAACTAGCTGACTTAACTAGCTAGCTACCTAGCTAGCCAGCTGAATTAACTAGCTGAAATAGCAAGCTAGCCAGCTCTCTAGCCTTCTGAATTAAGTAGCTTTTTAACTAGCTAGAGAACTGGCTACCCAACTGACTTCATGAGGTGACTTAACAAGCTAGCCAGCTGGTTATCCAGCTGACCTAACTAGTTGATTTACAAGCTAGGCAGCTAGCCAGTCAGGTGACTAAATTAACTGGCTTAACTAGTTATCCAGCTGGGTACCAGCTGACTTAAATAGCTTTGTACCTCTCTAGGCAGCTACCTGAATTAACTACTTAGCCAGCTGTCTAGCAAGCTGATTTAACTAACTCTCTACCTAGCTAGATACCTGGCTAGCCAGCTGTCTTAACTAGCTGACTTAATTAGGTAGCCAGCTGGCTAGCCAACTGACTTAACAAGCTTGCTACCTAGCTAGCCAGCTGGCTACTCAGCTGACTTAAGTAGCTGATGTGAATAGCTGGGCCTGCTTGCTTGTCAGCTGAATTAACTATATTGCTATATCGCTAGCCAGGTGGCTAGCTAGCTGATTTA
>NW_007019565.1:0-689 GCF_000164805.1 Carlito syrichta
ATGTGACACAAAGTAAACATGAACACAAAGCTTTTATTATAAAGTCTTTTATATTAAAAAATAACAAAGTCCAGAGAATAATGTTTCAATTAACTGTGAAATTATCATTTAGTATCAGCTCATAATATTTCTAGATTTTCCTTTAAATAATAAGACAATCTTTACAGATAAAAATTATACTTTTTTTTCTTTTCTTTTTTTTTTTTTTTTTTAGTGGGAGTTTCACTCTGTTGCCCAAGTTAGAATACAGTGGCACATTGCTCACGGCAAAAACAGCCTCAACCTGCTGGGCTCAGGTGATCCTTCCACCTCAGCCTTCCAAGTAGTTGGAACTACAGGCCTGTGCCACCATGGCCAGCTCGTTTTTATTTATTTATTTATTTATTTATTTACTTACTTACTTACTTACTTACTTACTTACTTACTTACTTACTTAGTTATTGTAGAGGCAAGGTCTCATCATGTTGCCCAGGCTTGTCTCAAACCTGCGGGTTCAGGCAATCCTCTCACCTACGCTAAGCCTTCCAAAGTGCTGCGATTACAGGCATGAGCCACTGAGTCCAGCCATATCTATTTTACTTGACTCTTTCAAACTATTGCAGCCCATTTTTAAACTGGAAACCATGTCTATCAATAAGTTTGTGATAATTCACACTTTTTTATATTTACTTATAAAATGACTAGAAATA
>NW_007019566.1:0-761 GCF_000164805.1 Carlito syrichta
TCCCTGGGGCTCAAGAGGCCCAGGGAATCCTCTGGACCATCAGATTACCAGTGAAAGAGGAGAGTCGAGCCGTGATAGGTTAACTGATTCTCATAGGGCACCTCCTGACACTGGGGCCTGGTCACCTCCATGGGACCAGAACCATAGGATGATGATGCCTCCCTCAGGCCAGCCATATCCTGATGCAACTCTTCTTCCACAAAGACAAGACAGATTTTATTCTAATTCTGGCAGACTATCTGGGCCAGCAGAGCTCAGAAGTTTTAATATGCCCTCTTTGGATCAAATGGATGGGCCAGTGTCTTCAGATATGGAATCCAGTAGAAGTGATACCAAAGATGATGTTAATTCAAATGTGCCGGATCCATCTCTTCCTGCTGAAAATGAAGCAACCGGCCCTGCCTTTGTTCCTCCACCTCTTCCTGCAATCAGAGGTCCATTGTTTCCACTGGATCCAAGGGGCCCGTTCTTGGGAAGAGGACCTCCTTTTCCTTCACCTCCACCAGTAAACGTGTTTGGAGCTTCTGGAGACTATTTTCCACCAAGGGATTCCCCAGGTCCACCATATCCTCCATTCGCAATGAGAAATGTGTATTCACCGAGATGTTTTTCTTCCTTATCTTCCCCCAAGACCTGTATTTTTCCCCCCACCCCCTCATTCCAAAAGTAGATATGAGTTCCCTTCAGGTTGATTCCACCTTCAAATGAGCCTGCTACTGAACATTCAGAACCACAACAAGAAGTCTGACGATATTTTTGCT
>NW_007019567.1:0-423 GCF_000164805.1 Carlito syrichta
AACTCTTGGGTTAAGCATTGTTAGTCCCAATTGCCATGCTGACTTCTGCTTTTACAATGGGATGTAAATGTTAAAGCGATAAGCCCCTTTCAGACATTCCTTTGCTGCAGACTTGGAGACGCTAGTAATCTGCCTGCTTGCTCACGTTAATTTATACGCAATGACTGTATGAACCTACTTATCTGACATTCCACTCTGCCCGTTGGGTGGGTTTCCGTCAATCACGGGCAGTCAGGTTGAAGTCCACGAAAGGCACCTACCAATACCAAGTGTTTCCGTACCCATTAGGAGAGATTACCCACTCATGTAAAACCAAGTTTAGAGTTCTTTCCCCTCCCTCTGTAATGGTGTATAAAGACTGCTTGCCATGCTGGATCGGGGCTCTCGTCCCTGAAGCCACAGCCGGCTTCGTTCGTGAGCCCA
>NW_007019568.1:0-781 GCF_000164805.1 Carlito syrichta
AGGGTAGTATCATATTTTCAGAAATGGACCATGAGGAGGCAGTGACATCCAGGGTACTTTGCAAGACCATTCCTAGAATCTTTGGGACTTCAGAGAACCAGCTTCCCACTTCATGAAAAATGGCACTGACATTCTCTTCTAGACAGTTTTTGGTGATTGAAAACTTTTATCTATTGATGCTAGTTCTGTTTTTAATCTAGGCAAAATGTCATATTTCATATAACAGTTGTTGAAATATTTGAAGGTTCCTGGCATATCCTGTATTTCTTTGGAAACCTTTCTTAATCCAACTAATGGCCAGGCACTGCCCTTCAAAGTCCTCTTCTCCAGCCCAAATGTTCCTAACTCCTTCCATCATTTTTCTTGAGACCTAATTTCCAGAAATGTCACCGAAGTATGCCATACTTTGGAACAGTCTAATCTGAATATAGACTCTCTGGTTGGACTGTGCCTGGGCTCATTTACTCCCTTGTACTAAGATCTAAGAGCAGTCCATGTACTTTAGGATGGGTAGTGTTTATCTTTTCAGCAGTGAGGTCACACTGAGAATAGTTTTAAACTTTTTAAATGATGTGTGAGATCATCTTACCCATGTGTGTGTCTGAATTATTATTGCAGAGCCTAGTATCTGGTACTTGAGAAATTTTCTTTTTAGCACAGTTGTTGGTTTTCACTGATCTCTAATAAAAGTGTACATGTGCTTTTGCAATAGTGACACATGGAATATTGCTTCTATTCTTTGGTTCTGCTTGGTAAGCTTGTTTGAATTTTGTTTCAGTTT
>NW_007019569.1:0-680 GCF_000164805.1 Carlito syrichta
ACTCCAGTCAGAATGGCAATTATCAACAATTCAAAAAATAACAGCTGCTGGAGAGGGTGTGGTGAACAGGGAACGCTTCTACACGTTGGTGGGAGTGTAAACTAGTGCCACCTCTGTGAAAAGCAGTGTGGTGATTCCTAAAAACTCTAAATATCAACCTCCCATATGAGCCCACAATCCCCCTACTGGGAATGTATCCTGAAGAACACAAATCACTCTACAAAAAAGATACCTACACACGTATGCTTATCGCAACATTGTTACAATAGCAAGAACCTGGAAGCAACCATGCTGCCCATCAAAAGAGGACTGGCTTTAAAAAATGTGGTACATATACATGATGGAATACTACGCAGCCATAGAAAGAAACAAAATCATGAATTTTGCAGCAACCTGGATCGAACTGGAGTCTATAATACTGAGTGACCTCTCACAGAAACAAAGATCCGAGTATCACATGTTCTCATTCATATAATGGACCTTTAACATCCAGTGTAATAATATAAGAAAATGACTGACAGTAGTTGGAAACTATGTGGGGGGGGAAGAGATGGGATCAATAGCAGCAAATATCTGTCTGGGGATGGGGAAACACCTCTTATCATCAGGGTGCCTGAATGAAATGTACTTGTATACCTAACTCTTAACTGTACCCCACATACCATAATAAAAAATATTGA
>NW_007019570.1:0-2450 GCF_000164805.1 Carlito syrichta
TGGCTTATTTGATATAAAACCAGAATTGCAGCAACAAAAGAGAAGACCATATAAGTTTGGCCTTATCAAAATTAAAAATGTTTTAGTATCAAAGCATACTATTAAAAGAAGCAAAAAGAACTTATAGCGTGGGAGAAAATATTTGAAATCTTCTATGTATTAAAGGCCTATTATTCAGAAAATATTAATAAATCCTACAATGCAACAACAAAAAGACAAATACCCAATTTAAAAAATGAACAATGATTTGAATATATATTTATCCATGGAAGATATACAAATGACAATAAGCCCATGAAGAGATGTTCAACACCATTAGTCATTAGGGGAATGAAAATCAAAACTACAATAAGATGCCACTTCACATCCACTAGAATGGCTATAATTAAAAAGTGGGACACTAACAAGTGCTGCATGAATGTGGAGAGATTGAAACACTCATATGGCTGATGGAAATGTTAAGCAATGAAATCTCTTTGGAAAATGGATTGGCAGCTCCTCCAAATACTAAACATAGTGTTACCACATTACCCAGGAATTTTACTCCTAAATAGCTATTTTACAAAAATGAGAACAAATATTCATACAAAACCTGGTGTACAAGTGTATGTAGCATTATTCATAACAACCAAGGAAAAAAACAATCCAAATGCTCATCTAGTAAATAGATAAACAAAATGTGATATTTCTGTGCAATGAGCTATTATTCAATAACAGAAAGGACAGAAACAGTAGTGCACAAGCTACCACATAGATAATCCTTGAAATATTATGCTAAAGAAAAGAAGCTCATTACAAAGGCCACATAGTACATGATTCAATTTATGTGAAAAATCCAAAATTGGCAAAAGCATAAAGACAAAAAATAAATCAGTGGGTTTTAGGAGATGGGGGAAGGAGAGATTGAGGAGTGACTGTTAATGGATAAGGGATTTATTTGGGAGATGATGAAAATATTCTAAAATTACAAAGCAGTTATTTTCATGGAATTCTGTTAATACACTAAAAGACACTCCAATGTAAATCCAAAGGAACCCCTTCTATGATATATGAATTATATCTCAATAAATTTATAAATATCAAAATATCATTGTGGTTATCATGTAAATTTTGATTTCATGAGAGCAAGAGGTAACACCTGGATACCTTTCATTTTAAGTGGCTAGTGAAATAAGTCAGTTCAGTGAAGAGAATGATTTAGACAAAACCAAGTTTTTGTGCTCTGAGATTACTATAGCTTTCAGGAAATACAACATGGACAATAAATTCATTGCATTTGTCTTAAGCGGTTTCAACATTGCCAAGATCCTGAGCATTCTAGTCCACTTTTGGCTAATTATCTTTAGGGAAGCAGAAATTGCTACTGCCACTGAGGAAGGGCTGATTTGAGATTAGGAAGCAAATTCTCAAAGTATAAATGATTCCTAAATCACCAACTATGAAAGGATCAGCAGTAATATATAATCTGTTTTATTTTTTATTGATACATTTATGATAATGTGTGTATATTTTAACATGAATTTATTCTCCCATTCCTAATTTATGTATCATTCAAAGAGATGGCTATTTCCTTTAGTTTCATTATAGTTATATGCTCTTGCATCAGAAAACAATAGGATATTCTGAGATTATCACTTCCCTAAACTGTGAGATCAAATGCCCAAGGACCTCATTCTGATCATATCTTTGAAGAAAAAGGCAAAAAAAATTTAAAGTTTGCAGAGCCTCTGCATTCCCCCTCTCAGGGCATCTCCTTCATTGCACAGCTAATCTAAACCTCTCTTCTGTTTCCCACTATAATGTCTATCTCTTGTCAGCAAGATCTGCAAATTACCCTGCAAATTCACATCTTGTACTGTTTAACATCTGTCTTTTTTGTCTTTTCTGTACACTAGTTCCTGCCAAATGCTTTCTTTGAAGGGAGAACAAAATAAATTCTGACCACTAAGAAAGACCAGACCTAATTCCATCTTAAAATGTTAAAAATGATGAAATAGCATTTTACTCCTTTTGGGTCATGATAATTGGAACGGAGTAGAAAGTTTTCTAATCCACATAAACAAAGTCATCAGTCACATAGGGAAAGAAGCCTGAGTCAACCCATGGGTTTTGGCATCCCTAGAGCAGAATTGCACCTACTCAGGTTCGAACAGAGAGCAAAATAAGAATCTGTAGAGTGTAGAATGTTTTTATTCTTGGCAACCCTTAAGTTCCTAGTTAGAGAAAAATTTTAAAATGGCTTTGAAGCCTTCTTGGATCTACTATAACCTCAGCAAACAATATTTTGATGAATACAGAGTCAATGGCTTATACACAGATGGATTAAATTTCTGATAAAATGCTCATAAGTGTTAAAACTTAGATAAGAGTATGCTATTCCCTGCTAATTTGAACTTTAGGATTTCAAATGAGCAGAAAATTTGTTGCAAATTATAGATCTATATTAAATT
>NW_007019571.1:0-421 GCF_000164805.1 Carlito syrichta
GTGATGAAGTCTGGGGTTTTAGTATACCTGCCACCTGAATAGTGAACATTGTACCCAGCAGTTTTAACCCTCCCCTCCCTCCACTCATCCTACCCTTGGAGTGCTTTTCCATTCTGTGTGTCCATGTATACCCATTGTTTAGCTTCTACTTATAAGTAAAAACACGCAGTATTTCTGTTTTGTTATTTCACTTAGGATAATGGCCTCCAGTTTTGACTATGTTTCTGTAAAATATATGATTTTATTATTTTATATGACCAAGTAGTATTCCATGGTATGTTCATATCCGTATTTTCTTTATCCAATCATTTGTTGAGGGATAGATTCCATATCTTTGTTACTGCAATTTGTGTTGCAATAGACATATGAGTGCAGGTTTTCTTTTAGATATAATGATTTGTTTTCCTTTGAGAGACTACCC
>NW_007019572.1:0-763 GCF_000164805.1 Carlito syrichta
CCCTTCCTGGCTTAGTCTGTGCCCATGTGTGCTGCAGTGTCACCTCTTTGCTGTGACTATTATTCTTCATTGCCGCCTGCTGAAATACCTCATTCTCACTCTTTCCCCTTGATTTGTGTTCCTTTCCATAGAGGGCCTTTGCGTACGAGCGTGAAACCTCCGTGTTTCACGGAAAGAAATCTGCAAGACATACTGCCCCAATGAGTGACACAAGTGCTCCACAGTCACGAGCAAGAGAGCATTATGTGTGGATGGGGAGAATTCTAAGTTGTTTTTCCCTATGGCGTTTAAACCTAATAAGGACTACCAAGGCTGTGCCGTTTTCATTGCTGAATAAGCACGGAGAGCCTCTGTTACACTGGGGGTGAAGCTGGGTCTTCCTGGGGACACGCTATTGAAGCCTGCGCTGCACTGCACTTCATTGGCAGACTGTATACACTGGCTTTGTGCGTGCTCTCCTCCCTGATTCACAGAGCTCTCCTGTATATGCACTATTCTAAGCGGGGAGCATTTGGTGACCAGAGTGCAACTTCAGCTGCTGCACTGACTGGATCCAGATCTCCACAGCCATGGGTAGCCAAGCATGCTTCATTCAGCGGAGAGTGCTGAAAAGTTTTCTCTTTTGACACGGGCGTCTCACACGGAATACAATGGCTCTGCGGGTTCATTTGCCAACGAGGCCCGAGAGCCATTGTTTGCTTTCTGGAAAACAACAGTCTTCCATGGGAGACATTCCTCCAACGGCACGTCACTGATTGGGGGG
>NW_007019573.1:0-774 GCF_000164805.1 Carlito syrichta
GATTTGCATTGAAAATCCCAGTTTCTAATTTTTTCCCCACAGTACATAGACAAACAATTTTTGAAACCAAATTTTTTCATATACATCTCAATTGTCAGGGCTGTTGATTTTAAGAGAGAGACACTTTTTATTTATTTTGTTTTACTGGAAAGTACAATTCTTTCAATATCTAATAGATTTCAGGAAAATGAGGCTATTTCTAGATATCTTGCAATTAAAGTAATTCAAGCATTTTATGAGTAGGGAGATTCTGAGAGTTTGACTCGCTTTTTTTTTTAGATTAGAAAATGTAGATTAGAAAATGTAGGGAGAGAGAGAAAGTTCACCTCCCCAAGGTGGGGAAGGGGCCAAAGTCAGGAAGCATGGTGACAGCCCATAGCTCAAAGAGCAAAGGGACACACCAGAGTCTAGCAAGGCAATGGTCCTGACTCACTTTTTATCTTCAGTGATGAGACTCACCAGTAGAGAAAGAGGCTGAACTAAAATCAATATTTGTTGGAAAGTGGCTGTTTATAAGAGGCGTAAATAGAATGCTAGCCTGACCTTCTCTGGTGAACTTCCACTATTATAGCTCCTGTGGAAGATTTATATTTAATTCAATAAGAATCCTGGCCCCAGGTGATTGGAACATTGATAGACACATAACCTAAGACAACCAAGCCTTAAACTGTCCTAGTACACCTGTTGCCACCCAAACCACTATCCATGGACAAGCACCCTTGGCATCACCAGTTAGCTTGTGCAAAATCTCACAATCCATCTAAGCCCTCTTTA
>NW_007019574.1:0-449 GCF_000164805.1 Carlito syrichta
TAATAAGGTGAGTTTTGCCAACTTCCTGATTTTCTGCCTGCTTCACTTTCTGGATCATAGCATATGGAAGAAAATTCCAGAGTACAGCAGTGTCACTGAGATAGAGACAGATCAGAATTCAAAGCTACTGAGGATATTTTTGCCCATTTTATAATGGGGTTTTTGTTTTCTTCTTTTCAGTACGTTTCAGTTCCTTGTAGATTCAGGATGTTAAGCCTTTGTCAGACCTAGAGTTGGCAAATACTTTTTCCCAGTCTGTAGGCTGTCTCCCTGCTCTCTTGATGGTTTCTTTGGCTTTGCAGAAGCTTGTCAGTTTAATAAGGTCCCATTTGTCTATCTTCTCTCTTAAGTCCTGTGGGTTTCGGGTTTTGTACAGGAATTGGATGCCGGTTCCGATTTCCATGAGAGTATTTCCTTCCTTTTCTAAGGTTCTTATGGGTTGAGGTTTT
>NW_007019575.1:0-727 GCF_000164805.1 Carlito syrichta
AGGATCGCATGAGCACAGCAGGTTGAGGCTGCGGTGGACGTAAGCATGCCACTGCACTCCAGTCTGGGCAACAAAGTGAGATTCCAACTCAAAAAAAAAAAAAAAAAAGCATCCGGGGAACTGCAGTTTTGAATTGTGTACAAATGGTTTTCCTTTCCCAGGGTCTCCAAGCCCAAGGGTAGAGGTGACATTCCTGTATGTCAAATTTCTGAACTACACACCGTGGGCTTCACGTGATCTCAGAATCCTAGACGGTTTTTATAAACAAGAGTTTGGAAAGGGCCATTTAGATACAGCAATCTTTCAAAATGTCTAGTAGAAAAGTCCTTGAATTCCTATGAAATGTGCTACAGTAGAGGCAGTATTGCTGTTGTATAAATGTTGCTAAACACAAAGAATAAATAGAAATTTAGCTATACTTATTTCATACTTTTGCCTAAAAATTTCTTTTACTTCCAATTGCAGTATTTAAAAATTAATATTTTAAATATTATGAAAATATAGCATTTCAGCTTTTTAAGTTATTTCAAGGTATACTGGCAGGGGAAAGCGAAAGACTGGAAAAACATGACAAAGCTAAGCAATGTTAAAATGGCTGCTCTTTGTCTATATTGTCTCCATCTTGTCTTTTCAGTTATCCTATTCTAAATTAATTTCAATGCTTCTTCTAGCTCTAAAAGTCTAATTCTGTTCATAAATAGGACAATATATTAATGATATATTATCA
>NW_007019576.1:0-765 GCF_000164805.1 Carlito syrichta
TCATCGCACCTGGCTTTTCCCACAGCTTGGTCACACTAATGACTCATGCAGGTATTTTTGGGCTGTTTCTCTTGCTTTCACTCCACTCCCATTTTTAGACCAGACTAAGTGCAGCAAAGACTGCTCAGTTGGCCTTCAGGGCCAACTTCTTCTTCCTTCATATCAGAATCCTAATCTTATTTAGAGAATTGGTACACTTTTTATGCCCTTCTGCCTTCTTATATCTGGCTACCTCGAAGGGAGATGTAATGACTGGAGTGTTAGCAGCCATCTTGGATAATTAGGTGTATGGAACCTCTGCTTAGATAGTGGAGCAGAAAACTTGATGGGGCCTGGATCTTATCATCATGGGCCTGCCTTTACATGAGAGAGGAATACATGTTTAAGCCACTATTATTTTGAATTTTTCCATTATATGCAGTATAATGGCTGCTAACACTCCAGTCATTAGTATACCCTTGTACCCCAGAACTCCCCCCCTCAAACTTCAGAATCATGGACAGGTAATGTTGATTTTACTGAAAGTTTCTGAAAAGATGGAGAAGAATATTATACTGCAAATCAGATGAATTTCTAAAATCCTTTCCAAAACATGTCTGTTCTATCTCAAGATTATTTTCCTCATTGTTCTGTTTTCTGCCTTTCTTCTTCTGAGAAGGAATAGCTCGCATATGTGGTGGCTCCTCCAAATCTCCTCACTGTAATCAACCCCTCTGTTCCCCAACACACTCTCAAAGGACTGTCACTTGCACACACTAGCCCACA
>NW_007019577.1:0-619 GCF_000164805.1 Carlito syrichta
CAGCTAGCAACTAAGCTAACTATTCAGCTAGCTACTGAAGTCAGCAATCAAGAGAGTTAGGCAGCTTGTTTGCTAGCTAGTTATGTCAGCTAGATAGCCAGCTAGCTAGTCAGTTAGCTAGTTAAGTCAACTAGCAAATCAGCTAGTTACTTAGATAACTAATCACCTAGCAACTCAGCTATCTGGTCAGATAACTAGTGCGATTGCTCACTTTCCATCAGGTCAGCTAATTAGTGGGCTTGCTTGCCTGCAAACTGTTCAGCAAACTAGTCGGCTCACTCGCCGGTCAACAGGTCAACAAAATTGTCAGCTCGCTTTCAGGCCAAAAGGTCAGCTATTTAGTCAGCTTACTCACCAGCTGACTAGCTAACTACCTAGCTAGCTGTCTTAACCAGCTGACTAAATTAGGTAGCTGATTTAACTAGCTGACTTAGCTAGCTGACACAACTACTTAGCTAGCTGACTTAACTGGCTGATTTAACTAGTTAGCTAGCTGACTTAACCACCTGAATTAAATAGTTACCTATTTAGTTAAATAGTTAAACCAGCTCACCAGTCAGTTCTCTCACCGCCCGACTAGATAAGCAGCTCACATGTCGGGTCATTTGCCGATCAACTA
>NW_007019578.1:0-661 GCF_000164805.1 Carlito syrichta
CAAATATAAACACACACACACACACACACACACACACACACACACACGCACACACGCACACACACACGCACACACACAGATGGTGGAGCAAAACCACACAGCCGGACATAGACAGACACATTTCAGTGAATCAGATAAACAGAATTGCTTGCACACACAGAAAAATGCAGAGACACATACTGCATACAGAGTCACACCCAAAAAGACACACACTAAAATAAACCAAACACTGACACACAGACACATCCACTTACACACACTCACACAGTCACATAGACACACACACATGCACTGCTTAGTGGCTGAAGAACAGAGGTGAATTCAGGAGCTTGAGTCCTCCAAATATCACAGACCCTGGCGCTTCAGGCCAGCCCACCTGGGTAATGAAGTTTTTCTGGGAGCACAGCTTGTCAAGGTAGCTCAGGAGACCCTGGTCTGAGAATGTCTTGCTCTGTTCCTGAGGCTGTAGAATCATATCCTCTTGCTGTTGTCCCCCGAGACAAGCCCCAGCAATCCCTCCATGACATTAAAGTACTCCCTCGTGGCTTCTCGCGGAATCTCCTTGGGGGCCTGGGTCTCTGGTGGCCGCTGGGGTCTGGGTGGTGCCAGGTGAGCACGCAGGCCTTGGGGCCGGCCTTGCTGGGAAGGTCAACTGAGGCCA
>NW_007019579.1:0-951 GCF_000164805.1 Carlito syrichta
CTTACTACCATATAAGACACTAGTTTTTCTATTTTAAAATCATGGTTTTTGGCTAATGTAAATGTTCTATATCTGAATTATGGCAATAGTTAACAGGTATCACATCTGTCATAATTCATGGGTGCATTTTATTGTATGTAAATTTTACCCCAATAAAGGGTAATTTTTTGAAAATAATGATGATGGTAATTTTAACGATATGTATTGTTTTGCTGTATAGCAGGACCTGTGCTAAGCAATTTATTACATTTCCTGCTTTCATATATACTACAAACCTGGGAAGTAGGTACTGCTATCATCCCTATTTTACAGGTAAGGAAACTAAGGCTTAAAGAAGTCAGGTACCTAGGGTCACATAATACTGATACAGCTTGGCTTAGAATTCAATTATTTTTTTCAGACAGGGTTTTGCAATGTCACCCAGACTGGAATGCAATGGTATGGTCACAGCTCACTACAGTCTCAAATTCCTGGGCTGAAGGGCTGCTCCTGACCTAGCCTCTGGAGTAAATAGAACTACAGGCATGCACCACCACACCCAGCTAATTTTTTAAATTTTTTTGTAGAAAATGCAAACATATGTCTTGCTATGTAGTCCAGGCTGATTTTGAACTCCTGGGCTCAAATGATTCTCCTGCCCAGCCTCCCAAAGCTCTGGGATTATATGTATGAGCCACCATGCCAGGCCAAATCTATCTGTCTTAAATAACCATCTCCATATAAAATGCCTATAGAAATACTTTTTTTTTTCAGTTGGAGTCTCACTCTGTCGCCCAGACTGGAGTGCAGTGGCATGCTCCTAGCCACCGTGGCCTCGACCTGCTAGGCCCGGTGATCCTTCCGCCTCAGACTTCCAAGTAACCAGAACTATAGGCACGTGCTACCACACCCAGCTAATTTTTGATTTATTGTAGAAACGAGGTTTTGCCAAGTTGCCCGGGTGGGGTCTTG
>NW_007019580.1:0-445 GCF_000164805.1 Carlito syrichta
CTGGGGTTGTTTGTTTTCTTCTTTTCAGTACGCTTCAATTCCTTGTAGATCCAGGATGTTAATCCTTTGTCAGACCTAGAGTTGGCAAATACTTTTTCCCAGTCTGTGGGCTGTCTCCCTGCTCTCTTGATGGTTTCTTTGGCTTTGCAGAAGCTTGTCAGTTTAATAAGGTCCCATTTTCCCAGCACCATTTACTGAATAGGTTCTCCTCTCCCTATTGGTAGGTGGTGGGGGCTTTGTCGAAGATGATTTGGTTGAGAAATTGAGGTTTTGCTTCTGGAATCTCAATTCTGTTCCATTGATCTATATGCCTGTTCCTGTACCAATACCAAGCTGTTTTGATGATTGTAGCTTTATAGTAAAGTTTGAAATCTGGTATTGTGATACCACCTGCTTTGTTTTTTTTGCTGAGGATTGTTCTGGCTATTCTTGGATGTTTGTGTTT
>NW_007019581.1:0-402 GCF_000164805.1 Carlito syrichta
TCTATCCCGCAGGCTGGACACCTGGCTAACCACCCCTCTTAACTTGCTAGCCACCTGGCTAGCCAGCAGGAAAACCAGCTGTCTTAACTAGTTTACTTAACTGGATAGCCATCAAACTAGCCAGCTGGCTTAACTAGTCAGCCACCTAGTGAGCCAGATGTCCAACCAGGTCACTTAACTTGCTGACATAACTAGTTAGCAAGCCGGCTAGCCACTTGATTTAGCTAGATGACTTAACAAAATA
Organism: Carlito syrichta; assembly: GCF_000164805.1. Taxonomy (NCBI): domain Eukaryota; kingdom Metazoa; phylum Chordata; class Mammalia; order Primates; family Tarsiidae; genus Carlito; species Carlito syrichta. The sequence continues at coordinate 245 of NW_007019581.1, forward strand.
GCCAGTTGGCAAGCAAGCTGACTCAACTAGTTGACTTAATTCATTATACAGCTGACTAGCCAGCTGACTTAACTACCTGGCATTTTTAGATAGCCAGGTGGCTAGGCAGCTGACTTAACTAGCTAGCTACCTATGTAATCAGCTGGCTTTCCAGCTGA
>NW_007019582.1:0-742 GCF_000164805.1 Carlito syrichta
ATAGCTAGCTGACTAATCTAGCTTACATAACTAGACACCTTATGGCTACTTAGCTGACTTCACTAGCTACCTACCTACATAGACTGCTGGCTTGTCAGCTGACTTAACTACCTAAGTACCTAGCTAACATGCTGGCAAGTGAGCTGATTTAACTAGGTGACTGAACTAGCTAGCAAGCTGGCTAGCCAGCTAAATTAATTAGATAGCTATACTGCTATGCAGTTGTCTATCCAGATAACTTACTGACTAAATTAGCTGGCAACCTGACTAATCTAGCTAACTTAACTAGCTAGCTACCTAGCTAACCGGCTGTCTTAAGTAGCTGGTTTAACTAGCTTGCTACCTAGCTAGCTATCATGTAGGTAGGTGATTTAACTAGCTGACTTAACTAGCTAGCTAGCTGACATATCTACCTGACTTAACTAGCTAGCTTCCTAGCTAGCCAGCAGACATAAATAGCTGAAATATCTAGTGACCCAGCGGGCTGCCTATCTGACATAAATAGATTTTAACTAGCTAGTCAGCTGGCTAGACAACATAATTAACCTGCTGACTTAACTAGCTAACCAGCTTGTTAACCAGCTGATTAAAATAGCTGACTTAAATACCTGGCCAGCTGTCTAGCCACCTGACTTAATTACCTAGCTACTTAGCCTGCCAGCAGCCTAGCCAGCTGATTTAATTAGCTGACTTAACGATGTAGCCAGCAGGCTAGCCAGTAGACTTTAATACCTATCTACCA
>NW_007019583.1:0-818 GCF_000164805.1 Carlito syrichta
AAATAACCCAAACTCTTAAAAACACAGAAAATAAGCTAAAAAAGACAGAACAAAACCTTCAAGAGATGAGTGACTACCTCAAGAGGCCTAACCTAAGAATAATCGGACTCCCTGAGGCAGAAAGAGAAACAGAGACCACATTGGAACAAACTTTCCATGAGATCATTCAAGAAAATTTCCCTCATCTAATCAGTGATACAAAAATTCAAACACAAGAGATTCAGAGAACCCCCGCAAGACAACAAATGAGAAGACCAACTCCTAGACACATAATAATTCGCCTAAATAAAGTAGGCACAAAAGAAAAAATCCTAAAGGCAGCAAGAGAAAAAGGCCAGATCACCCACCATGGAAGACCAATCAGAATAGCAGCAGATTTATCTGCAGAAACCCTGCAGGCTAGGAGAGCTTGGAGCCCTATCTTCAAAGTCCTAAAGGATAAACAATTTCAACCAAGAATAACCTACCCAGCCAAGCTAAGCTTCATCAGTGAGGGAGAATTAAAATCTTTCCCAGATATCCAATCCCTAAGAACTTATGCAGCCACAAAACCATCTCTACATGAAATACTTAAGAAAGTACTAAACACAGAAGAAAAGGAAAAAAGAACAACGTTCTTCACACGAGTACAGGGAAAAGAATAAAATATACACAAACCAACCCCAAAAGCAAAAGAAAGACAAAAAAAGAAAAACCAAGTGAGACATAACTCATAAGAACTCCATGATAGGGATGACTCTCACATTTCATATAGTCTGAATGTGAATGACTAACGCACCACTGAAAGACATAGATGACAAATGGATAAATATCACCAG
>NW_007019584.1:0-739 GCF_000164805.1 Carlito syrichta
ACAATTGCCAAGTAATAAAAGAAAATTACCTCATAACTCTCTAGTTTTTGTTTTGTTTGTTTGGGGTTTTTTTGTTTGTTTTGAGTCCAGATCTTGCTCTGTTGACCAAACTGGAGTGCTCACCACAACATCAAACTCCTAGGCTTGGGTGATCCTCCTGCTTCACCCTTCCAAGTAGCTGGGACTATAGGCATGCACCACCGTGCTCAGCTAATTTTTAAATTTTTTTTTATAGAGACGAGGTCTCCCTATTTTGCCTAGGCTGATCACAAACTCCGGGTCTCACCCAATTCTCTTGCCTCAGCCTCCCAAAGGGCCAGAATTATAGGCATGGGCCACCGTGATACCCAGTGATTCCCTGTTTTAAAAATGTAAATTATAGCCAGGCGTTTTTCCCTTTCAGCACAGTATTCAATAAATTGCATGAGATATTCAGCACTTTATTATACAACAGGCTTTATATTAGATTATTTTGCACAACTGTAGGCTATTTTAAGTGTTCTGAGTACATTTAAGGTAGGCTAGGCTAAGCTATGAGGTTTAGTAGGTTAAGAGTACTAAGTGCATTTTTGACTTATGATATTTTCAGTTTATGACTGGATTTATCTGGACATAATCAGACCACAGTCGAGGAACATCTGTAATTGAGTACCTACTACAGTTCCAAAGATGGACGAGTGGGAAAAGCCAGAGGACGGACGTACTATTCCCAATGGTGACTCTTAACCATAATCTTGGA
>NW_007019585.1:0-739 GCF_000164805.1 Carlito syrichta
CAGAATAGCAGCAGATTTATCTGCAGAAACCCTGCAGGCTAGGAGAGCTTGGAGCCCTATCTTCAAAGTCCTAAAGGATAAACAATTTCAACCAAGATAACCTACCCAGCCAAGCTAAGCTTCATCAGTGAGGGAGAATTAAAATCTTTCCCAGATATCCAATCCCTAAGAACTTATGCAGCCAAAAAACCATCTCTACATGAAACACTTAAGAAAGTACTAAACACAGAAGAAAAGGAAAAAAGAACAACGTTCTTCACAAGAGTACAGGGAAAAGAATAAAATATACACGAACCAACCCCAAAAGCAAAAGAAAGACAAAAAAAAGAAAAAGAAAAAAGAAAAAACCAAGTGGAAGAACAATAACTCAATAAGAACTCCATGATAGGGATGAACTCTCACATTTCAATAATTAGTCTGAATGTGAATGGACTAAACGCACCACTGAAAAGACATAGAATGACAAAATGGATAAAATATCACCAGGCAACAATATACTGCCTTCAAGAGACCCATCTCACTAGAAAGGACATACACAGACTCAAAGTAAGAGGATGGGAAACAAATTTTCAGGCGAATGGAACACAAAAGAAAGGAGGAGTCGCGATCGTAATTTCAGACAAAATACCATTTAAGCTATCAAAAATTAAAAAAGATACAGAGGGCCACTACATAATGATAAAAGGTTCACTCCATCAACAAGAAATATCTATCCTAAACATATATGCACCCAACATAG
>NW_007019586.1:0-26901 GCF_000164805.1 Carlito syrichta
CATAGCCAGAACAATCCTCAGCAAAAAAAACAAAGCAGGTGGTATCACAATACCAGATTTCAAACTTTACTATAAAGCTACAATCATCAAAACAGCTTGGTATTGGTACAGGAACAGGCATATAGATCAATGGAACAGAATCGAGATTCCAGAAGCAAAACCTCAATTTCTCAACCAACTCATCTTCGACAAAGCCCCCACCACCTACCAATGGGGAGAGGAAAACCTATTCAGTAAATGGTGCTGGGAAAATTGGCTGACCACATGCAGAAGATTGAAACAGGACCCCTATCTATCCCCATGCACAAAGGTTAACTCCAAATGGATCAGAGACCTAAATGTAAAACCTCAAACCATAAGAACCTTAGAAAAGGAAGGAAATACTCTCATGGAAATCGGAACTGGCATCCAATTTCTGTACAAAACCCGAAACCCACAGGACTTAAGAGAGAAGATAGACAAATGGGACCTTATTAAACTGACAAGCTTCTGCAAAGCCAAAGAAACCATCAAGAGAGCAGGGAGACAGCCTACAGACTGGGAAAAAGTATTTGCCAACTCTAGGTCTGACAAAGGCTTAACATCCTGGATCTACAAGGAACTGAAGCGTACTGAAAAGAAGAAAACAAACAACCCCATTATAAAATGGGCAAAAGACATGAACAGACACTTCACAAAAGAAGACATTCGAGCAGCCAACAAACACATGAAGAAATGCTCAACCTCACTAATCATCAGGGAGATGCAAATCAAAACCACACTGAGATACCACCTAACTCCAGTCAGAATGGCAATTATCAACAACTCAAAAAATAACAGCTGCTGGAGAGGGTGTGGTGAAAAGGGAACACTTCTACACTGTTGGTGGGAGTGTAAACTAGTGCAACCTCTGTGGAAAGCAGTGTGGCGATTCCTAAAAGCTCTAAAAATTGACCTTCCATATGACCCTGCAATCCCCCTACTGGGAATATACCCTGAAGAACACAAATCACTCTATAAAAAAGATACCTGCACACGTATGTTTATCGCAGCATTGTTCACAATAGCAAGAACCTGGAAACAACCATGCTGCCCATCAAAAGAGGACTGGATTAAAAAAATGTGGTACATATACACGATGGAATACTACGCAGCCATAAAAAAGAACAAAATCATGAATTTCGCTGCAACCTGGATGGAACTAGAGTCTATAATACTGAGTGACCTCTCACAAAAACAAAAATCCGAATATCACATGTTCTCACTCATATAATGGACCTTGAACATCCAATGCAATACTATGAGAAAATGACGGATGGTACTGGGAAACTATGGGGGGGAGGGGGATGGGATTAACAGTAGCAAATATCTGTCGGGGGATGGGAAAACACTTCTTATCTACAGGGTGCCTGAATGAAACGTCATTGTACACCTACCCTTAACTGTACCCCACAAAACCATAATAAAAACTACTGATTAATGAAAAAAAAAAAAAAAAAAAAAAAGAATCATAGATCATAATCAAGTGGGATTTACCCCTGGAAAACAAGGATGGTTCAACACATGCAAATTAGTAACATACTATATTAGCAGAATGAAGGATAAAAATCATATGACCATTTCAACAGATTCAGGAAAAGCATTTCACAAAATTTGATATCCTTTCATGATAAAAACTCTCAAAAAACTTGGTATAGAACGAATGTACCTCAACGTGATAGAAGTTTTATCAGCAACCCTCTCGGGTCCCCTCCCACTGTGGAAGTTATTCTGTCCTCTTAATAAATCTTGCTTTCTAAAAATTAGAGGTTTTATATGGCAAGTCCACAGCAAACATCATATTCAATGATTAAAAACTGAAATTGTTTTCCCTAAAATCAAAAACAAATCAGGGATGACTGTCACCACTTCTATTCAACATAGTACTGGAAGTCCTTCCTAGATAAATTAGGCAAGAAAAAGAAAACCGAAGTCATCAAAATATTAGAAAGGGAGGAAGTAAAATTACCCTTGTTTGTAGCCAATATGATCTTATATATAGAAAACCTTAAAGACACCACCAAAAAACTATTAGAACTAATCAACAAATTCAGTAAAATTGCAGATACAAGATCAACAACATACAAAAACCAGTTATATAGCTATACACTAACAATGAACTATCTGAAAAAATAAAGAAGACTGTTGCATTTATCACAGTATCAAAAAGAATAAAATACCTAGAAATAAACTTAACAAAGGAGGTGAAATACTTGTACACTGAAAACCACAAAACATGAATGGATTAAACTCAAATAGACTCAAACAAATGGAAAGACATTATGTGTTCACGGATTGGGATATTTAATACTGCTAAGTCGGTTGTTCAATATTGTTAAAATGTCCAGGCCAGGCTCAGTGTCCCAGCCAGTAATCCCAGCACTTTGGGAGGCCGAGGCCAGTGGATTGCCTGAGCCCACAGGTTCGAGACCAGCCTGGGCAACTTGGTGAGACCTTGTCTCTACAATAAATAAAAAATTATGTGGGCATGGTAGCACACACCTGAAGCTCCAGCTACTTGGAAGGCTGAGGCCGAAGGATCGCCAGAGCCCAGCAGGTCGATGCTGGGGTGGCCGTGAGTGTGCCACTGCACTCCAACCTGGACAACAGAGTAAGATTCCAACTCAAAAAAAAAAGTCCATAGTATCCAAAGCATTCTAAAAATTCGATGCAATCCCTATCAAAATCTCAGTGGAATTTTTACAGAAATAGAAAAAAATCTAAAATGCATACGGAATCACAAAAGAAACGAATAGCCAGATCAATCTTGATAAAGAAGGAAAAAACTGGAGATATCAAACTTCCTAATTTCAAAATATGTTACAAAGCTACAGTAATCAAAACAGTTTGGTACAGGCTTAAAGGCATGCATATAGACCGTGCAACAGAATAGAGGACTCAAAAATAAATCTATGTATATACAACCAGCTGATCTTTTACAAAGAATTTCAAGACTGCACAATGAGGAAAGAATCATCTCTTCAATAAACAGTGCTGGGAAAACTGAATAGCCACATGCAGGAAAACGCAATTGGACCCTTATGTCACACCATAAACAAAAATCACTTCAAAATGCATTCAAGATATAACACAAGACCTGAAACTGAAAAACTACTGGAAGAAAACATAGAACAAAAGCTTTTTAACATTAGTCTTGACAATGATTACATAACTATGATGACAAAAGCACAGGTAACAAAAACAAGTAATAGTGACTACATCAAACTAAAAAGCTTCTGTGCAGCGAACGAAACAACATAGTAAAAAACAAACCTACAGAATGGGACAAAATATTTGCAAACACTGTCTCTGATAAGGAGTACAAAGGTTCTCTGCCACTGGGGTCCAGTGAGACAAAACACTTAACACAACAATTCAGGCAAAGCAAATCTGTTATTCACAGAGAGAAATCGAGAATAAACAGAAGCCTAGGATTCATAACTAGCTGGCCTCCTAAGGCTCAGGAAATTTGCCCAAGGCAACTCATCTCATCTCATATACCCAACAGCACACTGTAGTTGAAGGACTCTGGAAACTGGGATCTTATACCCTGAGTGCCACTTAGGTCACTGAGCTTAAGCATTGCAGGGTATCCTATTCTATGAAGAATGAGGACACAGCCTGAGTTGCTCTGAACATTTCTTTCATATCTCAGGATATTGCATCTATAGTTATTCAGAGAAATATCAACAGAAGTAGAGGGAGCTTGATCAACCAGTGCCACCCAGGGATCTGTTCTCCTTTTAAAGGTTGATCTTCAAAATACATAAGGAACTCTTATAAATCAATAGTAAAAAAAAAATAACCTGATTTAAAAGTGGGCCGTGAACTTGAATAGACACTTTTACAAAAAAGACATACAAATAACCAATATGTATATGAAAAATGCTTGATGCCACTAACCATCGGGAACCTCGAAACAAAACCACAATGAGATATCACCTTGCACCTGTCAGGATGGCTATTACCAAAAAATAAAACAAGTGTTGGCAAAGATGTGGAGATATTGGAACCCTTGTACACTGTTGGTGGGAATGCAAATTAGCATAGCCACTTGATTGAAAACAGTACAAAAGTTCTTCAAAAAGTTAAAAATAGAACTGCATGGTAATATGATCCAGCAAACCCACTCTGGGTATTTATTCAAAGGTATTGAAATCCAGACCTCAAAGAAATATTAGCATTACTATGTACATTGCAGCACTATATACAATAGTCAAGTAGTAGAAAAAACTTAAATGTCCATCAACAGATGAAGAAATTGTGGCATATATATATATATATATATATATATATATATAAAACAATAGAATAATATCCAGCCTTAAAAAAGAGGAAACTCTACAATATGTGACATCATGAATGAGCCCTAAAGACATCATGCTAAGTGAAATAAATCAGTCACAGAAAGACAAATACTGCATGATCCCACTTATATGAAGTATTTAAAATAATCATAGAATCAAAGAATTTATAGAATCAAATAATGGAAGGTGTTACCAGGGTCTGGAAGCAGGGGAAAATGGAAAGTTACTATTCAGCAGGCATAAAGTTTCAGTCAAGGAAGATGAATAAGCTCTAGAGAGCCACAGCACCACGTTGAACACAATAATGTATAACAACAATCACACGATAACAATGTACAACAAAAAAATGCTGGGTACAACAGTAAACGTAAAAATGTGTCAAGAGGATAGATCTCAAATTAAGTATCTCTACCACAATTAAATTTTAAAAAGAAATACTAGCAATAAATCATTTGCAAATATAATCAAAAGATGTGATGGCACACTCATATACATAATGTTAAACAAAAAAATTTTCAGGATGATCCCAATTTCTTTAAAGTATGCCTATTTGCAGAGGCCCAAATTTTACCTGTACGATGACCACTTGTATACCCAATCCTGACTTGTACCCCACATCTTTAAAATAGAAATAAAATAAAGTATGTATATTTGCATTTAAAAATAATGGAAGAAATACAAAAAAGTGTTAGCAGTGCTTATCTCTGAATGATAAAATGAGAGTTAAGTTTCATTATCTTTCATAACTCAAAATATACTACATCATAGATATCTGTTAAAGGAAAGTATCAGGCCTGAAGGAAGTGAGTTGGGAGGGTCAACAGGAACACAGGAACAGCAGATGACGTGACTAAGCTTACAGATGCAGAAACCCCATTTCCAGCCCTGCAGCAGCAAGGCCACAGGGCCACCAGGTGTAGTGACATTTGCAGAGGCCAAACAGAACAAGAGTTGCTTCACCAGTAGGAAGAGCCCCAACAATGCAGCGTGGACTGTATGCTCTCTCGTGAACAGTTTTGGCTTTTATCTGCCTAAGTAGGGAACCCACAAGCCTTGGAACCTGGAGCATGTGGAGGTTTGAGAAAGAAGTTGGAACAGAACTGGATGGAGCCTTTCTCCACTTCATTTTCTGGGTCAAAACCTGGTTATTTGTGACAGCTTCTTTGTGAGCAATGTCAGAAAATAAGTCATTTATATTTATTTCCAACAGTTTCCAGCAATATCCAGAGCATCAGTCAATCTACAGATGTAGTATATAAACAGGAGGGAGAATCTGTGACCATGGACTACAAATTCACAGTTTTTCTTATTATGTGATGTATTGATATCAATGACCATTCAATGCAGAGATGACTTCCATTGTTTATCTGTATTCTGAAAATGAAAACTCAAAGGAAGAATGATATTCTGTGGTGTTTTAGAACCCAGGCAAAGTCCTAAAGCTCACCATCGCAGCCTTGATGCTTAGAGACTTAGCTGTCTATTTCTATGCTATCAGAGATTCCATGGTGAGGGCAGAAACAACCATATAGAAACCCCCAGGGCTCCACATGACTCAGTCCCCTGCTCCAGGAGTCTAGGAGAGAACAACCCACAGGATTCTTCCTGTCGTAAGACATAAGGCACAGTGGGTACAACTGATGAGTCTAGAGATGGAGTTAATGGGTGTTCTAGGGACAATCATCCCACATTTGGTGTCAAAGAAAGAGAGCTGTGACTACATGTCCCCAGTCTCAAGAGTATTTGCATTTCTGAATCTAGTACCTACGAATGATAGCAAAGCCGATTAAGGTGTACATGTCCTGTTTTTGCCTGCTTAACATCCATTCCAGCTTTTCTGGTGACAACATTTTGATTAACTTTCCGTGAATAAACCAAGTCTTCTCTCCTCTTGCCTGCATTTAGGTTTGGGTGAGACCTGCCCCATCCTTGGAGAGGCCAAGTCCAATTAACAAAGCTCGTCTCTCTAACCACAACCATTGATCAAGGATGAGCACATGACCTAAGCCCACATCCAAAAACTCTGTATGGAACTACTTTTAGGAATGCTGCTGGCAAGGTGAGAGATTCATATGTAAAAAGTTAGGAGGTGCTCCCAGGAAACACGGGAAGAGAGGCTGGAAGGAAAGACAGCCAGTAAAGAGGAGTTCTGAAGTTAGCTGCCACTGTGGGTAACTGGAGCTTAATCCTGTTCCAGGAAACTCAAAAACCAGGGTGAAACACTTGCCTCATTGTCCCACCAGAGAGCCACAGGAGCTGAGGTATTGATACCCCAAATCCTGCATGTCATAGCTTCAGGGAAGCTCCTAAGGATGGGAGCATTAATTCCTCAGCCCTTAAGTCTGTCGAGAAGACTGTGGCAGTAAGAGAAAGCACTCAGACAGAGAAACTCAGGTGCTGGCAGGAGGAAGTCATACTGAGCACAAAGGAATATAGACGGATACAGTAATGAAACACAATTTTTTTCTCTTAAGCTATTTTGAGTTGGATTTGCTCTCTCACTTGAAAAAAGGAAACCTCATGAAAAATACTAATGAAGATAACATTGAGTAAAATAAGCTAACCAAACAAAATACTTTCAAATTACTTTTGCTGTTCTTGTTGTTTATTGCAATTCAAAAAGAAAACAACTCAAACTGTTCAGATTAGATAGATTGTTTAGATCTTTCCTTCCACATCATCCAGTATGGTAAGGAGGAGGGACATACTTAGCATCTATACTTGTATTATTACACTGAACAATTAACTATGCTTTTCGCTTTCAAATTCTTTTTGCTCCGGTTCACCCTGCTTGATGCTTCCAGATTAATCTCCCTTAAAGCATTCCTCCAAAGAAACTTGTCAGTTCAAAATTTACATATTCCTCGTAAAACTGTGTTTATCCCAATTCCAAAGTTTACTTCTGCTATTTGGGTTGATTTTTTTTCCCCAATATATTCACTCCCCATTTCAACTTTTTGAAGCTCACCAACCTTCAAGGCCTATTTCACATCTCTTCCATAGTGCTTTGGGATAATCCCCAGTTAAAAGTCACTCCTCTCTCCACTAGAGTGCTAGACCAGCTCATGCCCCCTGGGGAGCTGAGCTTGCTTATCTCTTCCCAATGCCACCTTTAGTCATATCATTTGGCAGCATGAAAATGGCCATGATGAAAATATTTATACCATGGAAATCAGCAAACACTATAAATCAGGGCTTTTACCCCGTGGAGAGCTGACTTGCTGACACACCATTGCCTCTCCCTCTGCAATGCAGTTTCAGTGTGTCCCAGTTATCATGGTTAACACTGCTTGCCTTGTCTTGCACTTCTGTCTACATCTGTCTTATCTTCCCCTCTGGCCTGCAAGCCCCCTGAGGACAATAATGTTGGTTATGTTTTTTGGTTTGTTGTTGCTTTTTAACTCCCCACATTACTTAGCACAGAGCTTGTATACCATGTGTGTTTAATAATATCAGTAGAATATTTGGGAGAGGGGCTGTTCAGTTAGTTGGTTGGTTGGTTAGTTAGTTAGTTAGTTAGTTAGTTAGTTAGTTAGTTAGTTAGTTTTGCTTTCACTGTTGTTGTGGAACAGCTGATTTAGGAGACATTGTTTTACATAACACAAGGGGTAAAACATCCCAGTTGAACAAATGCTTTAAAAAGACCTCCAATCACTGCAGGAGTTCAGGGAGGAAACAACTCCTATAGCTGTTGTACACGGTGTTTGGTTTAATTCATTCCTCTCAGATCACTTAGATCTGTAAGGAGGGTGGGGAAAGCTTAAGAACTAGAAAAACCTTTCATAAAACCATCATAAGTGCTCCTTACAACCTAATGTTACTTCTTCAATAGTCCATGGTCTTCAAATAAACATTCTACCTGTCCACAGACTCAACTCCCTGCCAAATAAATCCATAAATTTAAACCCACTTCCAGTCAAAATGGAAAACAGATTTTTATTTTTTAACTTGTAAAAATGGTTTTAAAGGTCATCGGGAAGAATAAATGAGATATATAGTCAAGAAAAATGTAACTATTTGCCATATCAGCTATTAAAATGTATTCTGCAGCTATGCTAATTAAAATAATGTTACCAATACAAAGATAGACAAACCAATGGAATCATTAAATCCAAAGTTACAAGAGACTCAAGTTATAAGAATTTTGCATATGTTAAAGTTAGCATTTCAAACCCGAACAGCTTGTTAATAAATTGTTGCAAGACACCTGGATAACCATCTGGAAATCAAATGAATTAGATCCTTACCTCACCAAATAAATTCAAAATGAAAAAGATGTATAATTTTTTAATTAAAAAGCATTGGAATTATATATAGATGACCATTTATGTAACTTTCAAAAAATAGAAGCATTTTGTAAAAAGCAAAGGCAGAAATTATTATATAAAAGATAAAATTTGACCAAATTTTTAAACATCTGAATAGAAGACACTGTAAATAGAAAGACTTAAATAAATTAAAGTAGAAAATATTTTTAAAATATATATTAAAACAAAAACTACATACCATTAGCATGTAAAATATTTTCAAATCAGTAAAAATAAATTGAGCACAAGTAGAACAAAATGATGCTAGAAGCTAACAGGCATTTCACAAAAGAATATAAATGAAAAACACAAAAAATGTCCATTACTAATAATCAGAGAAATTGTGAAACCAATCAAGTACTATTTTCTGCCAATCAGATTGGCAAAGATCATACTATGCTTTGACATTCCAATACACTGCTGATGGAAATGCAATTTTCAACTTTTCTAAGAAAAATTTGGCCAAAAAAGTGTCAAAGCCTTAAAAATGATCATACTTTTGGACCCCACCACTTAGTTTGAGGGATTTATGCTTGGGAAAGCATATGATATGTAATAAAGATACACACACACCTTTATCAGAATGTAGTGTATAACATCCCAAATCATAAACAGTACAAATGAGCTGGGCACAGTAGTGTACACCTATAATTCCTAGCTTCTCAGGAGACTGGAGTGGGAGGATCACTTGAGCCCAGGTATTTGAGACTAACCTGGGCAACATAGTAAAAACTCATCTCAAAAAATTTTTAAAATATATATGTAAAAATGTCCAACAGCAGTGAATTGGGTAAATAAATTTTGGCACAACCACATAATGTAACCCTATTGTCAAATGAAACAATTTATAAATATTTGTTGACATAAAGAAATGTCTGTGAATGATAATATATTGAGTGGAAAGTAAATGGGAAAAGTTCACTAATGTATGAATTTATGTTTGGCATAATATAAATACAAATGAATACATATAGAAATATGTATATAGGCTGGACATGGTGGCTCAGCCTGTCATCCCAACACTTTGGGAGGCCGAGGCAAGAAGATTGCCTGAGCCCAGGAGTTCAAGACCAGCCTGGGTAACTTGGTGAGACCTCGTCTCTACAATATATCACAAAAACTAGCCAGGTGTGGTGGCGTGCGTCTGTAGCTCCAACTACTTGGAAGGTTGAGGGGGAAGGATTGCCTAAACCCAGCAGGTCGAGGCTGCAATGGCCGTGAGTGTGCTGCTGCACTCCAGCCTAGGCGACAAAAGTGAGACTCCAACTCAACAAAAAGAAAGAAAGAAATATGTATATATATATAAGGGACAGTAAGTACATACTATGCCCCTGCTCTGCCAGCTGAACAGCAATGAAACCCCATGAGCAACAAGCATGCTAAATCATAGAACTTGATTTCTAGCCCAATTTTCCAATAAAAGAAAGCAGAGCTCGTTGGAGAAATGTCTGATTCAAGGACTGGGGCAGGGAATATACAAGATAAGCCTGGAGAAACTTACAGTGATAGGAAGTAAGCAAATGCCCAAAGACAATGGGGGGAAAGGCCCCACAATAATGGAAATACATCAACAAGACATAAAACCCAACTGAAAAAGTTCTCTTTGACCAAAGCCAGAACAATTTAAGCAATAAAATACATAAAGTAGCATTGAGTAATAATCCAAGGTATAAGAAAAATTTCTGTGAATCAATACTGATATAAGTAAATTTTTTTAATCAGAATAATAAACAAATCTCTCATGCAGAAGAATTTCAAATAATTTATGTAGACACTCCACACTTGAGTTGGAGCATAACTCCCCACCTCTTAAGTGTGGGCCACATACAGTGACTTCCTTCACAGTGTAGAAAGAGATAAGAAAGAGTAACTTTACAGTGGTAAAACCCAGCAAACATGACCTCAGTCAGGTGATCAAGGTTGACATCAATAGTGAGAAGTCATGCTGATTGTCCGTAACCTTGTTATAGTGTGATGAGAAATGGCACTTTACCTTCTGCTTCCCAAAAAACTGATAACTCCAATGCAATCATGAGCAAATCATCAGAAAAATTCCAGTTAAGGGAAATTCTACAAAATACCCTATCAATATTCCTCAACACTGTCAAGGCCATCAATAACAAAGAGAGTCTGAGAAATTGTCACAACCCAGAGGAGCCTAAGGAGACGTGATGACTAAAGCGTAATGTGTGTGATATCCTGGATGGGATCCTGGAACAAAAAAAAAGAAATTAGGTAAAATTGAAGTAAATCTAATAAAATATGAACTTTAGTTAATAACAATGCATTAATATTGATTCATTCCTTGTGACATATATGCTGCTGTGAGATGTGAATAAGAAGTGACACTGAATATGGTGTTTGTGGGAACTCTGTGTACTATCGTCACAACTTCATGAATCCAAAGTTATCCTAAAATTAATTTTACAAAAAATTATTAAAGTTACAAAACAAGATTTTATATGGCCTGATGTTGTGGAGGAGGGATTACAATTTTATATGTATAGCCATATCATCATATATACGTACACCTATAAAATACATATAAAATACAGAGAGAGAGTTTTGAATGGTACTGTCCAATACATAGCTGTTACCTAGATATACCTATTGATCACTTGACTTGTGGTTGTCCAAATTGAGATGTGCTGTAAAATATACACCAGGTTTCAAAGACTTGATATAAAGAAAAGAATGTAAATAATGTTATTACTCTTTTTATATTGACTGTGTGTTGAAATGATAAAATTTTGAGTATGCTGGGTTGAATAAATATATTATTTAAAGTAATTTATATATTTATTTATTCCTTATTATAATGTAGTTATGAAAATGCTTTAAATTATTCATGCAGTTTAAATTGTATTTTCATGAATAGCAGTGGTCTAAAAAATAGACACAGAAATGTTAACAATAGTTATTTCTAGTAGTGAGGGTAATTTTTTAGCTCTCCTTTTTTCTACTTTTTCTTCAATATATGTGTATTCCTTGTGTAATAAAAAAAGTAATAAAAGTAAAAATACACACACAAAATAAACTACTGCCAAGAAATATCACACTAACTAATGGAAGTACCAAGCAGAAATGTCAAGTTATAGAGCCCTTTCACTAATTAATTATTCATTCATTTAAATAAACATCTATTAAATGTCCCATGTGCAAGGCACTGGGACAGTTGGTGGGAATACAAATTAAAAAAAAGATAAGCTATAATTATTTTCTTCCAGGGGTTCCCACTTGGGAAGTTAGGTTCATAAACAGAATATTAGAGCACAACATGTTCAGTGATATTATGGCAATTCCTACAGAGTCAACTCTTCTGTCCTTTCTGCTTTAAATGTTGCTGTTCTTCTGACTCCAATCTTAATCTGCTTCTCTGCCCACACTAAAATTGCAACTGATGCCTATATGCTAAAAGCTATGCCTCTAACTCCTTTTCAACACTTTTTGACACTTTTTGCCCAAATTTTTCTTAGAAAAGTTGAAAATTGCATTTTCATCAGCAGTGTACTGGAATATCAAAGCATAGTACAATCTTTGCCAATCTGATTGGCAGAAAATAGTACTTTTGATTTTGCTCCAGACCTATACATCCAGTTGCCTTTTGGTCAGATGACCTTCAGCAACCTAAATTGTACATGCTTAAAACCCATCATCACTTCACCTCTCTTATTCTAAGTCCTTCTACCTCTGTATTTTTTGCCTTTCTTAATGATGCCACCATTGAATCAGTTGCCACGTGACTATGTAAAAAGCAAGTTTTGTCATTTTACTTCACTTCACAAAATTCTTCAGACTTGGCAGTGCACAGACCCACATATGATGTACCTTTAGTTACCAATCCAATTTCAACTCCTGGCACATCTCTCATCAGCACTGATACTCCAGAAATGCCAAATTCCCAAATTTGGGAAATGTCATGAGTTATCACCCTTCTTGTCTTCATCCCTGCCTGTACCCTTCCCTCTATTTGGAATGTCCAGCCTTATCACCATTTCTTCCTCCTCATAGTCCCTTGACATTGCCTCTCTGAAGCCTTACCTGATCTTCTAGGCAAATTTAGGTTCTCTCTCCTCTGGTTCCCTTTGACCTTTGTGCATACCTCCAGTGTAGCAATAATCCTGTCATATTATAATGCCAGCTCCCTCCACGGCACTCTGTTCCTTGAGGGCAGAGATTTGTCTCATTCACCTTGGTATTTCCAGCACCATATAGAATGTGACAAATAGAAAACTCTCAAGTCTATTGAATATTTTCTATCTTTCTTTATGTTTCTCATTCAATCTTACCCTAGAATAGTCTAGATGCTCCTTGAATGTCAAGCAGCCTCCACCCCTAGGTTTTTGTCCTGAGTGGTCTTGCCCTAGATGGCTGCCTCTATGGTATCATTCAATCACTGCTCAAATGTCAAAGCAGTGATTGAATGATGCCACGGAGGCAGCCATCATCAGACCTCATCAGAGAGGTCTTTCCTTTAATCCCATATAAGATAGTGCCTGCCCAACCCATCCCTGTTTACTGTGTCTTTTTTTTTATAGCAATCATTAGCAGATATCATATTACATATTTGTCTGTATATTTATTGCCTGTCTATACTCCAAAATGTAAGCATCAAGAAGCCCAGGGTTTCATCTGAATTATTCAACAAATGAATACAGATCTGATACATGTATAAATAAGTAAATGATGTTATTTATCACCAAAAACGTGACTCTGTCTTTCCGACTTTTATTTTTCTTTCATCTGCTTTTTTTTCTCACAAGTCATGAACCTGGGACAAAGAAAAGGATTAAGACATAAACTTTAAAAATTCACAAGTATAACTGGCTGAGTGAGCAATAATATTATTACTTGGAAAAGAACAACAGTTCAGCTAACCATATATTAGATTTGTTTCAAGAAAAATGTGTTTTATCTTCTAATTCATTTATTCAACAAATATTTATATCACACCTATCATGAGTTCTTTTTGAAAAGGTAATAACTGTCTCTGACATTTGTATCATTGTTTATCGTTTACAAGGTCCTTTCTGACACTTATTTTAATGTATCCTCATAAACAATTCTTGGAGGTGAGCAGGTCTTATGAAGAATGAGTCTTATGAGGAATGAGTTACCAGATTAAGGATCATTGGGTTGTAAAAATTTTGAACTAGGAAAGTATTCCATCGTTTTATTGTTGATACAACTATGCACAGAAGCCCATTATCAATCTATTTATTTCACCGCAGAGAGCTATAATATACACATTGTCCATCAGTACCAGTACATTAATTCTCACTTTTGGGATTCCCAGCCAACTCTTAGCTTCAGTGTTAATGTGAATATTTCATGGTAGAGTGCACAAATTCTGAGGAAGGTGCAGTAGCTTGTCTGTTTCTTCTACTTACACTCAGGTTTTGCACATACTGTGGGTTTTCCATAAATATTTATTGGCAAAGAGAATAGTTATCAATGTAAGAATCTCTCTTTCAGAAAATATTCAAGGCAACCGTGACAGCTATTTTCCAAAGCTAGCCCTTCAATGAGCATGTCTTTTAGTATTCAGACTTTTGTGCAATCTCCTTCCCTTAATCTGGACTGGCTCTGTGACTTGACTATAATCAGCAGAATGTGGTAGAAGTATGTATGAGGGGGACCCAAAAAACCCTGAACTTATTTACTTTAAAAAGTGTGTATTTATTCTTACATATTTAAACTTCAGTCACCTTCAAAGTACTCTCTATTTGATGCAATACACCTATCAAGACACTGAACAAAACAATTTTTGAATTTGTAAATTTTGATGTCTTTTTGTGCTTCTGCCATTTTTTTTGTTTCACCTCTTCCACATCAGCAAAGCATTTCCCTTTGAGGACTTTTATCATCTGGGGAAACAAAAAAAGTCGCTCGGGGCAAGATCGGATGAATAGGGAGGGTGGGACATGGGGGTCATGCTATTTATGGTCATAAACTGCTGAACACATAGTGTGGTGTGGGCAGGTATGCTCATAAATCACCCATCATGAAATGAGCAAACGTGTTGAAAGAATCTCCAAAAAAATTCACTGAAACTGAACACAAACTCTTGCAACAATATTAGATGGTACACTGATGCCAACAGGTCCCTAGAAAACTAACCTAGTTGGGGAAACCTGTATTATAAAGGGCCCACTCGCCAAAAAATAATTCTGTTTTTTGTTTGTTGGTTGGTTGTTTTTGTTTGTTTGTTTGTTTGTTTTGAGGTGGTCCCCCTCATATATTGATTCCTGACTCTCAGACAAAAGGAGTTTTACAGTTTCTCCTCTAGTTTCTTGGAATAATTTCTCGGTAGGATGACAGCCTCTATGTGAGCAGTTCTATGACTTTGATACCACCATGCTGTGAGGAAGCCCAGGCAAGCCAGGTGAGAGCTGCCTAGTCAGCCCTCAGCTGTTCAGTCATCCTATCCCAAGCTCCAATCATGTGAGTGAAGAAGCCATCTAGCATGTCATGCCCAAATGGGTCTTCAGATGACTCCAGCTCAGCCAGCTTCTGGCTGTAAACACAAGAGATTTCAAGCAAGAACCATCCAGCTGATTCCAGTCAATCTACAGAACCTAAAGAAATGATACTAAAATATTATTTTGAAGCACCTAACTTGGGGGTGACTTGTCATACAGTAGCTATAACTTGTTGTTTTAGGATACCCTTACCATGTCCCCTGGCAGGAGAGCAACCATTTGAGGGACCAAGACCTCCAACCCTGTAGAGTCCAAAGTTGTGGAAATGGAAAACACAAAATCCCTCATAAATCCTTGGTAGTAAATGAGGCCACTCTTGCTTCCAACAATTCTTTCCCAGACAAATGTATGCTTCCTATTGAAGGCACAGAGGTCTTTGGTTTAATGCATATACCACATCCAAAAGTATAGCACCTCATCTTTGTAACATAGTGCCTCTGAGCCATCGTTTAAGTTTTAGCAGGCCATTCTAGCCCTTGGTAAAGTTGGCTGCTTCCAGAAAGTGTGGTATCTGTCCAACTATGGTCATATGTCTATTCCTATACCCTTTTTGTTATAAAATGAGTCACCCAGTTAAATGATAAATTGTGTGGGATTCCATGTTTGTGATCCAGGCATTTCATAAGACCATAGACAGTAATGCTGGTTGAGGCTCTGCAGGCAGTAAAGGCAACCTACTACTAGAAGAGGTATCTGTCTCTGATACAATGAACTACTGACCCATCCAAGACGGAAGGAGGTCTATGTAGCTGATTTGCTTCCAAGTGGTTGATGATATACTTGAGAGATTATGCCATATATAGACTCAGCATTGATCTGTTGCTAGAATACTGTAAATTCAGAGGTGGCAGCAGTTACATCAGCCTTGATAAGTGGGAGTCCATGCTGCTGTGTTCATGCAGAGCCTCCACAGCCATCCATGGCATGGGCATGTATGGGGAGCCAGCCCCCCAAAAGAGATTTAGAGGGTCCCTGGAAGGTGGGGCAGCGTCGGCGAATATTCTGGAGAAATAGAAGGGAAGAAAGAGACTGGACTCTGTCTAGTGCAGAAGCCAATTCTGTAGTAGGGATAGATATTTTTAAAAAGCAAGATGGAGGCATAGATATAAAGAGGAAGAAAGAAAAAGAAAGAAAGTGGACAACTGTTCAGTGAAATGAGCTCTCACACTAAGCCTTTAGATGTTTTTAATGCTGTCATTTTTCATTGTCCCTTTTCAGAGTTTTAATACAATTTAGCAATAACCCAATGAACTCTGTTCTCTTTGTAGGCACTGTTCACCTCATGTCTTTCAAATACCTGAATCATTGCACATGCGGGGGAATTCCCTTCCATCAAGATTTTCCTTACCACCACAACCACCAGTGTAATCGTCAGTAATCAGGCCTCCGTCTTGGGCTAGAAACTGTCAATGCCCCAAATACCACTAGGAATGGGGTCCCTTTGGCCAGCAGAATAGTAAATTAGTCCCAAGTACCATCTGTTTTCTTGAACTATGCTTAATACCAATTGTATCAGTTTGAGTTCTCCAATAAAAGCATATGCTAAGACAGGATTAGAGGTTTATTTGAGGAAACACTTATGAAGAATATAGGGAAAGTACCTGGAGTAGGCAGGACAGACCTTCAGACTGTCATGCAATCTGACACTTGCAGAAAGAGAGACACAAGTAAGCACTGGACACAAAACGTTTCAGTCTGCAGCACAGTTTCCACTAGGAAACTGCATGCAGGAACATGCATGTTGAAGTTACCCATTATAGGAATCTTGCATCCCACAGGAATGACCTGGCAACTAGTAATCCCAATACTCAATCATTGACTTGAAGCAGCCTCAGACTGCAAGGCTCCCATGTGAATACAGTGGCAGGTGCAGAGGGATGATATATGAAGCTGTCTATCAACTATGTTCTCCTATTTAGGTTCTCATGAAGGAGACCTGAGTGGCGTATTTCCATGAATGATACCAATGACCCATCAGCTTTCGGCCGTAGTTTCTGCTCTTGGCAGATTGAACATTCAGTTGTAGCTGTAGGCCTTAGTTAGTGGACATCCACATTGTTGAACCCATGCATAACTCTTTGCCATACCACTATGTTCATTTAGCCTACTGGGTAAAGACAAGAGCATCTTGTAAAAGAAGTCATTGAACAAATCATCTTGTGCACCTAAATATTATGGTCCTCCTCTGCAGAGATTGCTTCTTGTTGAGAGTTCACTTGGAACACAAAGATTTTCATACTTTAAAGCCAGTCTCAGAAATCTATCCCAGACTACTTCTTTCCACGATTTCTAGATCACCGGTTATCCAGTTATGTTCCTTCAAAGTCTCTGACTATCTAGTCAAACTTTTAGGCACTTTACTCTGACCATATTTCCTTCCAGGTAAAATAAACCACAAGCTACTCGAAATTTTGTCCCATCAAAAGATTTATTTTTATCATTGCTTTTCAGGCCCACTCCTGAGAGGGACCACAGTATTATAGATGCCCGCTTTTGAGTGGTACTAGCATATTGTGCAGAAACATCTATAAACAAGGCCTAATATTTTTTTCCCTCAGTCAACTTGCCATAAGAAATACTTATGAGGCTGTAGGTGCTGGCTGAAAGAGGTGAGGCAGTGTAATAGAATTAGGAACCACAATAATCTGCACTACTTGCTAATGTCATCTCTATGTGCCATCAGGATATGCTCAAGCTTGATCTTATATATGCCACTCCCACATCTGTCTGTGCCCAACTTTATGATTTGGTGGGGCAAGCAACACCCACTTCATAATGGGCATTTCATAGTAACTTGGTGGCTCATGGCCAAATGCTTATTCTTACAAGAATGCAGTAAAAAGCCTAGAGCTGTTTCTCAAATAAACAAATAAATAAATAAGAATAGTTATCTGCAGAGTATGGCATGGCTTTGCTTCCAGATTCTAAAAGTCTAAACGTCTTTACCTAAGGAGACATTTACCTAAGAAGCCTGCCAAAGGCTCAATGAACAATTTAATCACCACTGAATTGCCTTTGTTATATGACCAAAGTGGTGGGGAAGCTTGCATGACATCCTTGTAATGCAGAGCCTGCTCTTTTTCTAGCCCCTACTGGAGGTCTTTCAGATTACTCAGAAAATAAGTCTGGTCTATAACAACATACCCAAATAAGATACATGTTTCCTCCAAAATCCAGTGAGGCACACTTAGGAATTGGGACTCTTTCTTAATAAAAGGAGGGACCAGAAGTAGCAACTTGACCTTCACTTTGAGAGAGATAGCCCAACCTACTCCACACCACAGAACCCCAAGAAAGTTCACTGACGAGGAAAACTCCTAAATTTTTCTGGGACTTATTTCTCACCCCCACCCAAGTTGTCTAAATAAGTTACTATTTCATGTTCCCCTTGTCCTCAGTATAGCAGATCCATGTGTTGTATTGTAAAATGAAGAGGCAATCAACTTCCTGTGGAAGAGAATAAGACAGCAATGGAAAGTTGATATAACTCCGAGGTGAAATAATGAAGGTACATTGTTACCCCTTCCATATGATAGAAAAATATTTTTGGTAGTCTCTACTAACAGGTATATAGAGGAAAAAATAATTTTTCATATCAATATTTATATACCAAATGTCACATATGTTTAGTTACTACAAAAATGAAACCACATCTGGAACAGCACCTACAATTGTATGCATCTGATTAAGTTAACCATTATCCTGTGTCATGCTTCAAGATCCGCCTGTCTTCTGCATAGGACACATAGTTGAGTTGAATGGAGATGTGGTGGAATCACCAGCTCTGCATCTTTTAAGTCCTTTATAGAGACACTAATCTCTACAGACACTCCAGAATGTGGCATAACTTTGGATTTACTATTTTGGAACCCAGAGGCACTTCCAATGCCTTCTACTTGTCCTTACTCCTCAGATCAGATAACCAATATAGTTATTCTTTCTTTTGCTGAGTGTGTCTCTTTCAATTAAGCATTCTAGAACTTGGAGAAAACCATGGGGTGAGTTCAGAGCCCAGCTGGATGCACTGTGGAAGGGACCTGAGCCAAGTCATTCAGGATCAATAAACCACTGCTCTGGTAAATAAGTAATAGTGACAATATTGAATCTCCAAGAACTGGTATCTCAGAGCCAGTATCCAGAAATCCCCAAAAATTCTGGTTATTTTTCCTTCACAGTGCTCTCTGCAGTAAAAAGTCAAGAGATGTTTCTTGTTTGCCAAGAGCTTGGCAATTGCTGAGGGTCTTTTGAGGGAAGAGAAGACAGAACTTTTACAGTCTAAACTTTTGGAATGTAAATATAAATCAGAAAAATCTTGCAATCTTTTTGGCATGTATAGTACCTCACCATTTTGTTCCTGCCCCCAGAGGGCCTGCCAGTACTTGAATCTGGTTATAGGTATAGAAACAGTGAAAGGTGTTAGGGGCGAGTCTTGAAGAGCCTAAGCACTTTTCCACAGGATAAGTCATTACGGGTTCGTCAACCAAGGTGGTACTCAACTCCTCAGACAAGGAAGGAAAGGGTGCTTCTTCTGGGAAAGAAATCTGAGGGGCTTCAAGGTCCTCAGCTTCATTAGAATCTACCCACGTGTTGCCATCTAAATTTTTAGGGCCCCAACTCTATCCCAATCAATGCCCTAGTTTTAACTGTAGAGACCTTGAATTTAATTGTTGTTGTAACCCAACTACTCACAGGATAGTCTACTCACAAGAGTTTGGTTTTCGGAAACATCAGACCTTGCAGTTATAAGAAATAAAAATGACTTTCATTGTAGTCACAGAGACTTTCCAGTTTCTTGCTCAGATCTTGAACTGAGAATGTAAGGCCTTGAGTTCATTAGTTTTTTTCCTCCATCTTCTCTGTGGCACTTTGAAGCAACCCACACATTCCATAGTCTTTACACTCCTTATTTCCACTACATTGTTCCATGGCAGCAGCTACATGGTACTCTAATGCTTTTTCTTCTCCAGGCATTTGATGTCAGAGACTACTAGTGTCCTGTTTACCACTGGCAATAGGATTAGTAATGCTTCATCAAAACAGAGAATCGATAAATATCAAATTCATATCCTTAAGGTTCTATCTCTGGAATCACTTCTAGGACCAATAATCACATCAGCTGGGAGTTAGCTAGGGCAGCAGAACCATAAAGACTACAGAATAAAGTAACCAGGGATTCATTATAGACTGAGGACTTAACAAATGTGAAAGAAGCTGGAGAAGTAAAGGTCTGGAAGAGGGAGTCAGAGGATCAGAAAAAGAGGAGATTAACCTGTCTGCCTGAAGCAGGAGCACAGATGGACAGGACAAGCTGGGGACTGAAGGAAGACTCAGGAGGCTAAACACTTTCAGCCACCAAAGTGGGGTTGTGAAGGGGAGCACATGGAAAGGAGTTATACCTCTCTGGAGCTCTGACTTCCGTAGGTCAACAGCCAAGCATCTGGTGATGAGCCTGGAGTCACTGTCATTCAGCAGGGTCAAGAGTCAGAAAGATTGCCAGATGACGAATGGAGGAACACAAGGATTATATGGGACCTACTAAGCACCTCTGTATCCATCTATCATCATATCTGACCACAGCTGATATTCTAAGAGTCACTAATTCTAATTGTTCTGCTTTTGTCTTCCAAATCTTGTGCAGTTTCATCTTTCAACCAATTCTAATGCAGAACTACATATAGTAGGGGATCCTGGGAAACAGTTGTCTGCTTAACAAGTTGACCAGTATGATCCAGCACAATTCCTAAGGCCTTGTCCTTATCCCAAATCTCAGAAGACAATGAACATGGGCAGAAAGAAAAGTAGAAAGAGACACTCTCGGGGACTCAATGGTAATCTTGTGGCTGCTGCTGACCTGTGATTTGGGACACTCCTGGAGAAGGGAATAGGGGCAAACGGAACTTTCCTCTCAAATGTCCATCTGGACTTATGAGGAGTTCTTTTGGAGACAGTGAAAATAAAAGGAACTTTATAGGATATGATGAACAAAAGGCCCATTTTCTGTATCAGACTCAGTCTTCCTGGATGAAGATGAACACCCAAGGGAGCCTGAACAGAGTCCTTCAGCCCTCTGAATTCTAAAATGCATAGAACTTCATTCTGAAATGGTTTACCCAGGCATTGCTGGCCTCTCAGTGATCCAGGCAGGACCTTGTCCAATGAGATAGAAAGAGACACTGAGTGGAAGTTTCATAACCTAGCTCAGTAAGGATGCTTACCTTTTCTCTTCACACATAATTCTCGAGCTCAGAGTCTCAGTTACCTGCCTCTGTGCAATAGGGACACAGGGCTCCTCAGGTATCAGCCTCCCGCACTTAAATTCTATGATGTAGGCTCGAAGCACAGTCCCCAACAGTGACTGGCACCAGGGACAGAGCCAGAGCAGAAAAACTATCTGCAAAGGGAAATTCAGAGTTCTCAAGACCACATAGCAATACCTGAGTCAGATACAACTCCTTTAAAGTACAAATAATTTTCACAAACCCCACTTTTAACTAAATAACTTTTAACAAAACGCTATTTAAACATGTAGAAACATGAAATGGTATACAAACTCTATGCGCTTATTGCTCTTATACGATTTAAAAAATACAAGTTAAACATTCACAAAACTTCAAAACCACTAGAACTCAAACTAATGATTTTAATTAATATAGCAAGCAATGTCTAGCTGAAATTAAATCACCAATTGTGAGTTTAATCAATGAAAAATGTTTGTGTGGTATTGTGTTTTGCTGATTAACTTGATTCTTCTCATTTTGTGCATGATGTTTATAGTTATTTTTTCTTTGTTCAAAAATAAATTCATATTGAATTGTTAATTCATGCATTTGGTGGGGCAATTGATTTATTATGCTCTGACAGTATAAAACTGAAAACAATGTTTAAAGCTGTTAATGAGGCATTGTTTGCTACATAATTACTCCTCTACCTGTTGTTAATCGACTATAGACCAATGATTTATATAAAAGATGAGCGCTACACAGTACAGCCGTGTGATTGGTGAATACAGCACTAATCGTTCATTGCATTCCCCATGCTTATAGCATCTAACATGCCATGAATCCATTTTCCTATCATTGTTTTATATTCAAATTGCCTGACAATCATTTGGCCTTCACTTAGTATTAATAGTATTCAAAAAGCAAAGGAGGGCACTGGAATCTTGTGATAGTATTTGCTTACAAGATAATCATTCAGATAAGGTCCAACATGAGTCAGCTGCATTTTACAAGAGATATGTATTTCCTACCATTTTACTTAATTTATTAAGATGGACTTTTCCATGGAGGAAAAATGGAATTGGTTCACAGAGCCCATATACCTACAACTTTGTAGCACATTTCTGCTTTAATGTTGCTCTTTATTTTCTTAGAATTATCTATAATATTTAGCAACTGTTGTTTTCTAAATTAATGGTAAAGCACATCAAGCAGTTGTTTGGCTTTCTCTGTAGCATTGAATTATAGCTAACATCTGTTTAAAAGTTATATATTTGGGTGCACAGTTTTCAGCATGAGCTTTGGTAACAACTCAATAAAAGTTAGTATAAAAAGAAATAAAACAATTTGAAATTATTTTTAAGCGAATACCAAATCAACAGCATAAAGGTAATCAAGATCTCCTACAGAAATTTTCATAAAGCAAATGGTGGAGCACACCATACTAGCAAAGAATGACTGGTTCCTTCCACCAAAAACTGATGTAAACAGGAGTAAACATGATGTACAGTTGATTTGGTTCATTCAACAACTAAAATTATGCAAATTTTTATTTGTTCTAAATTTGGTGAGAACCACAGAATTACCAATTTTGTTCACAATATATGTGTCATTAATTTTTATATCACACTACTGAAATTTCACATAACTTATGCTGTCCAACTGCATGTTTTTAGACTATCATTCTATTGAAAACACATTTTTAATTCTCATAAAAACATAAAGATCCATAAAAATTCTAGAAATATACATATTCCATGTATGATAAATATCATAAATAAATTTTAAATCCAATTTTTAAATAATTATTGTTACTATTATAATTTCCATAGAGATCTTGAAAGTGTCTTAAAAATAATGATAAATTTGTGTCTCTGTTAAAATAACAATATTCAAAAAGGGACAAAAATTTAATAAATATAGAATACTGTCTCGTCACTAACATAAAATAAACGAGTTCTTTGATTTCTAAACTCTTCGATCAGAAATTCAAGTATTCTAAACTCTTTGTAAATTCAAGCCATAATTTATTATCTTGTTAATTTCAAAACAGCATAATAGTAACCTGATCTCTAAAATTAGTTATTACCAAATTCGAGTTTATTCCAATTCCCTGGGAAAGTAAGTCATTATAGAGTGTTGACTATCTCAACTCATGGGAATAGGGTGTTTACTTGTTTTCTTATTACTCTTTTGTATTTTCTTTTTTTTTTTGAGTTGGAGTCTCACTCTGTCGCCCAGACTGGAGTGCAGTGGCCACACCCGGCCACTACAGCCTCGACCTACTGGGCTCTGACGATCCTTCCGCCTCAGCCTTCCGAGTAACCGGAATTACAGGGGCGCGCTACCACGCCCGGCTGTTTTCCAAATTTTTAATTTAATAAGCATAAACTAATTGTATGATAAAATTAAATTTGTAAAAGAACAAATGCTCATGTTAGAAGATGCTAAATAAAATTATCCATTGGGGTAGAATATGCAATAAAAGGAAACTGTTAAAACATTTTACCTCGGCAGCAAGGAAAATAGGAGAAACTGAGGTCTCTTTTCTACCACAACATAGAAGTATATGTTATAAATATTATTAATATTGGAAAGGAATATATTCTATTACCCAACAACTACTGTGTCCCAGTCTTAGCATTACTCTTATTGTAAAAGAAAGCATGTACAAGCAGGAATTTGGAAGTGATTAAAAAGCTAGAAGTAACATAATAATACAACAAAAAGTGGTCTATTGTATTATAGTAAGTCTATATTCCATATAGTTAAAAAATAATGAAGTGAATCTATATATAGTAACAGGAAAAGAGCGCCAAAATGCATTATTCAGTAAAGAAAGCTAGTTGCAGAACAATAAGTACAGTATGATGCTGTTTATGTTAATAAAATACTTGTACAATATAAACCCTGAATATTGCACAGTAAAAGGAATGTAAGTACATTGATGAATTCTCTATTATTAGTAACTTCTGGAAAAGAGAATTATCTTGGAGGAGAAGAGACAATCAACGGAGGTTTTTGTTTTAATTGAAATGCTTTTATTTTTATAATAAAGACGTATTAGTACATTACTTGAATAATTAAACCTTAACTTTAAATGTTTTAGGGTTTCTTTTTTACCACCATATACTTGCATTTGTATACATATGCAAATAACAAAATCCATCTTTACTGAGAATTTGTGACTGGCACTTTTCTAAGCAATTTCAATCCATTATGTCATGTAAACTTACCATTAACCTTATGATGCTAATATTATTGTCCTCACTTCACAGATGATAAAACCAAACTTCAAAGGCATTAGGTACAGTGCCCAAGCTCACCCAGCCCATAAGGGTTACAAGCAAAAGGTGAACTCAGGTAGCTGGCTCAGAGCCCACAATCTTAATCAAAATACTATTTTGCAAATTTTTTTGTAGAAGTGTGTATATCTACAAGCAAGCATTACACACACACACACACACACACACACACACACACACACACACACACATACGTACACACTCCTGCTGCCCAGCCTTTTCTACCTCTGACTATGGAGTGCACAGGCCATTGGTATCTTCTCTCCATAACTTTCCACAATCCACAGAAATGTGCTTGCTCCCAAGATAAGTTGAGGTGATAACCTTGCAACGTTAGTTGTAATCGTTTTGTATTTTGGATTCCTGGTCACACCTTTCCCTTTAAACTTTTGCAGTGTGGTGCCCACATCTTTCTTTCCTGACTGCTCCATTTGTTAGTTTCATTAGGATTAGCAAATTCATTTGGTCTTTTCCCAATTCATTGACATATTTTACCTTCACTTAAAATTTTTTTTTTAAATTAAAAAAAACTTGCTTGGGGGTAATGGGTAGGGTTTTTTAAGGGCTAGAAGAACCTCATCATGACAATACCTTAATTGAGTAATTGATCCTCAGTCTATATGACCAAGATAGTAGATGTTCTTACTAAATCTAGGTAGGATCAGCACATTAGTAGCAAACTTCTCCCTACCTAAATTGAGACGAGATTCAAGTGTCAATTTATTTCTGTTTTTAGTCCCTGTCCAATGCATTCCTTCACTTTGTTATTATCATGACACTGTGAAAGCCAAATTACTGGTAATAAATTTGCTCGCTAAGAACCTAAAATTAAACGACTTAGGAGAGAGGATTTTACATTTTTCTTTAAAGCTACAAAACCACCATAAAGAATCCCAACATACCAACAAAAAAAACCCCTCTGTTGACTGGATTTTACATGCATTTAACTTTAACACCTCTCTTCTTTGGACTATGCTGACCACTGTCCTCCTGTGAACTATTTTTTCCTAATATAAGCAATGCTAGAGTTAAGGTGGAACTCACATTATTTTTCTTATGGAAGTGGGAGGCTTTGTGTCTCCTCCCTTCGTGCATTAATTTACTTAGACAACATTCAGTCTATCACTATCAACTTACAGCCTCCCAACCTTCTCAAACCTGTGAGCAGCCTTATCACACTGAGAAAAAGGGTTCCACATGCTGTACCCAGAGAGGGTTCCTGAAGCATGGTAGCAAGGAACAGACAGACGCCTGGCAAGCAAAGCAGCAAATACAACCAACCCCTAATTCAAGCCCTAAACCAAGTCTCTTCTCCAACCCCAGCTTTTGCCCCAAACTCAGTATTTTGTCCCCACCCTCTGCAACAGGATAGAAAATGAATTTCTAAGTGTAAAGGCAGTAAACAAAATTACCAGGAATATATACATATCTGTAAATGTGAGCACAAAAGATAAATGATTTCTTAATGTCAAAAAATTTTGAATTCAAAGATCAATAACAAATTAGCAAAAATATTAAAAAGTGAATCATTGTATACAGACAACTGTTAATTCATTTAATATATTAAAAGTATATCTAAATGGACAAGAAGAACCCAAGTCTGATGGATATATAGAAGAGAGGAGAAGAGAAGGCAATCAGATGGATATATAGAAGAGAAGAGAAGAGAAGGCAATCAGAGGTATTCAAATAGGAAAAGAGGAAGTCAAGTTATCTCTCTTTGCAGATGATATGATTGTGTACCTTGAAAACCCAAGAGAATCTGTCAAAAGCCTCCTTACATTGATAAAGGCCTTTGGCAAAGTCTCAGGATACAATATAAATGTACAAAAGACAATCACATTTCTCTACACCAATAATAAACAAACAGAAACCCAAATAAAAAACACAATTCCATTCACAATAGCCACAAAAAAAAATGAAATGCCTTGTCATCTTCCTAACCAGAGACGTGAAAGACCTTTACAATGAAAATTACAAAACACTGCTCAAAGAAATCAAAGCTGACACAAACAAGTGGAAAAATATCCCATGCTCATGGATCGGAAGAATCAACATGGTGAAGATGTCCATCTTACCTAAGGCAATCTACAAATTCAATGCAATACCCATTAAATTACCAACAACACTCTTCTCAGACCTAGAAAAAACAACACAGGAATTCATATGGAAACACAAACATCCAAGAATAGCCAGACAATCCTCAGCAAAAAAAAAACAAAAGCAAGTGGTATCACAATACCAGACTTCAAACTTTACTATAA